>NC_082655.1:48327647-48431647 GCF_028023285.1 Balaenoptera ricei | reverse complement strand
TGAGAGAACACAGTTCCTGGAGCTGTTGGAGTGCTGAGGAAATCTAGCTCTCCCAGGGAAGAGTGCAGTGTGTTGCCCTACACTCAGCATACACAGAGCGACTGGGAATGTTTTCCGGGCCTGGAAGTTTCTTAGCAGCCTAGTGGAGCCTGCCGGTGCTCGGTATTCGTGCAGGGAATAGGGTGCCCAGGCGAGGTCCTCCGTTTCCTGAAAAGCTTACTAACGTTAAAGAAAGCAGACCTAAAGCTAATGCCTCAAGGACTCTGCTCCAAGCTTCCACTTCGGCAGGGCTATTCAAGGCTTTACCTTGAGGAAAGGACTCACGTCAAGTTTCCTTTTAGCTCTAGAGTGTATCAGGAGGAGCTCCCACCCAGGCTATGAAAGCACCCTGTTGATGTAGAGAACACTCGTTCCTTTCCCAGAGCCCTGCCTGCAGTGACTAGAGAGCCGTCCTAAAACTGTTATTTAGGGAGCTTCAAGGCAGCATGAATGGAGCACTCAAAATGGGAAAGCAAGGCTTGTGCCATAAGGCCCCCGGTTCCAGCGAACACGCAGCCTACCTCCTTGTGATTTCTACCAAGTAAGTATACACTCTTGCTAAACACTGGTCCCTTCCTTGAATAGAGTTTATTTGGCACGGAGTTCTGCGTGTAGCCAACCGCCTCCCCCAAGGAGCGCTCTTGCTAGGCTATCGGGCTTAGCTTCTTCTAAAACCCTGCAGTGTAAGAGGAAGGACTGAGCTTTGGTTACAGCAGGAACGCAAGCCGACTTTCTCCTGTAAGGATGGGGTCTTAAGGTATGATTTTGTAGAAGGAATGCGAAGCAGTTTTGGTTTCTCAGTGCCGCTCAGCCTAGGGCAATGAGGCAGATGTGTATGACATGTAGGACGTGAGAGAACACAGTTCCTGGAGCTGTTGGAGTGCTGAGGAAATCTAGCTCTCCCAGGGAAGAGTGCAGTGTGTTGCCCTACACTCAGCATACACAGAGTGACTGGGAAAGGTTTCTGGGCCTGGAAGTTTCTTAGCAGCCTAGTGGAGCCTGCCGGTGCTCGGTATTCGTGCAGGGAATAGGGTGCCCAGGCGAGGTCCTCGGTTTCCTGAAAAGCTTACTAACGTTAAAGAAAGCAGACTTAAAGCTAATGCCTCAAGGACTCTGCTCCAAGCTTCCACTTCGGCAGGGTTATTCAAGGCTTTACCTTGAGGAAAGGACTCACGTCAAGTTTCCTTTTAGCTCTAGAGTGTATCAGGAGGAGCTCCCACCCAGGCTATGAAAGCACCCTGTTGATGTAGAGAACACTCGTTCCTTTCCCAGAGCCCTGCCTGCAGTGACTAGAGACCCGTCCTAAACTGTGATTTAGGTAGCTTCAAGGCAGCATGAATGGAGCACTCAAAATGGGAAAGCAAGGCTTGTGCCATAAGGCCCCCGTTTCCAGCGAACACGCAGCCTATCTCCTTGTGATTTCTACCAAGTAAGTATACACTCTTGCTACACACTGGTCCCTTCCTTGAATAAAGTTTATTTGGCACTGAGTTCTGCGTGTAGCCAACCGCCTCCCCCAAGGAGCGCTCTTGCTAGGCTCTCGGGCTTAGTTTCTTCTAAAACCCTGCAGTGTAAGAGGAAGAACTGTGCTTTGGTTACAGCAGGAAGGCAAGCCGACACTCTCCTGTAAGGATGGGGTCTTAAGGTATGACTTTGTAGAAGGAATGCGAAGCAGTTTTTGTTTCTCAGTGCCGCTCAGCCTAGGGCAATGAGGCAGATGTGCATGACATGTAGGACGTGAGAGAACACAGTTCCTGGAGCTGTTGGAGTGCTGAGGAAATCTAGCTCTCCCAGGGAAGAGTGCAGTGTGTTGCCCTACACTCAGCATACACAGAGTGACTGGGAAAGTTTTCCGGGCCTGGAAGTTTCTTAGCAGCCTAGTGGAGCCTGCCGGTGCTCGGTGTTCGAGCAGGGAACAGGGTGCCCAGGAGAGGTCCTCCGTTTCCTGAAAAGCTTACTAACGTTAAAGAAAGCAGACCTAAAGCTAATGCCTCAAGGACTCTGCTCCAAGCTTCCACTTCGGCAGGGCTATTCAAGGCTTTACCTTGAGGAAAGGACTCACGTCAAGTTTCCTTTTAGCTCTAGAGCGTATCAGGAGGAGCTCCCACCCAGGTTTTGAAATCATCCTTTTGATGTAGAAAAGACTCGTTCCTTTCCCAGAGCCCTGCCTGCAGTGACTAGAGAGCCGTCCTAAAACTGTTATTTAGGTAGCTTCAAGGCAGCATGAATGGAGCCCTCAAAATGAGAAAGCAAGGCTTGTGCCATTAGGCCCCCGTTTCCAGCAAACACGCAGCCTACCTCCTTGTGATTTCTACCAAGTAAGTATACACTCTTGCTAAACACTGGTCCCTTTCATGAATAAAGTTTATTTGGCACGGAGTTCTGCGTGTAGCCAACCGCCTCCCGCAAGGAGCTCTCTTGCTAGGCTATCGGGCTTAGCTTCTTCTAAAACCCTGCAGTGTAAGAGGAAGGACTGTGCTTTGGTTACAGCAGGAACGCAAGCCGACATTCTCCTGTAAGGATGGGGTCTTAAGGTATGACTTTGTAGAAGGAATGCGAAGCAGTTTTGGTTTCTCAGTGCCGCTCAGCTTAGGGCAATGAGGCAGATGTGTATGACAGGTAGGACGTGAGAGAACACAGTTCCTGGAGCTGTTGGAGTGCTGAGGAAATCTAGCTCTCCCAGGGAAGAGTGCAGTGTGTTGCCCTACACTCAGCATACACAGAGCGACTGGGAATGTTTTCCGGGCCTGGAAGTTTCTTAGCAGCCTAGTGGAGCCTGCCGGTGCTCGGTATTCGTGCAGGGAATAGGGTGCCCAGGCGAGGTCCTCCGTTTCCTGAAAAGCTTACTAACGTTAAAGAAAGCAGACCTAAAGCTAATGCCTCAAGGACTCTGCTCCAAGCTTCCACTTCGGCAGGGCTATTCAAGGCTTTACCTTGAGGAAAGGACTCACGTCAAGTTTCCTTTTAGCTCTAGAGTGTATCAGGAGGAGCTCCCACCCAGGCTATGAAAGCACCCTGTTGATGTAGAGAACACTCGTTCCTTTCCCAGAGCCCTGCCTGCAGTGACTAGAGAGCCGTCCTAAAACTGTTATTTAGGGAGCTTCAAGGCAGCATGAATGGAGCACTCAAAATGGGAAAGCAAGGCTTGTGCCATAAGGCCCCCGGTTCCAGCGAACACGCAGCCTACCTCCTTGTGATTTCTACCAAGTAAGTATACACTCTTGCTAAACACTGGTCCCTTCCTTGAATAGAGTTTATTTGGCACGGAGTTCTGCGTGTAGCCAACCGCCTCCCCCAAGGAGCGCTCTTGCTAGGCTATCGGGCTTAGCTTCTTCTAAAACCCTGCAGTGTAAGAGGAAGGACTGAGCTTTGGTTACAGCAGGAACGCAAGCCGACTTTCTCCTGTAAGGATGGGGTCTTAAGGTATGATTTTGTAGAAGGAATGCGAAGCAGTTTTGGTTTCTCAGTGCCGCTCAGCCTAGGGCAATGAGGCAGATGTGTATGACATGTAGGACGTGAGAGAACACAGTTCCTGGAGCTGTTGGAGTGCTGAGGAAATCTAGCTCTCCCAGGGAAGAGTGCAGTGTGTTGCCCTACACTCAGCATACACAGAGTGACTGGGAAAGGTTTCTGGGCCTGGAAGTTTCTTAGCAGCCTAGTGGAGCCTGCCGGTGCTCGGTATTCGTGCAGGGAATAGGGTGCCCAGGCGAGGTCCTCGGTTTCCTGAAAAGCTTACTAACGTTAAAGAAAGCAGACTTAAAGCTAATGCCTCAAGGACTCTGCTCCAAGCTTCCACTTCGGCAGGGTTATTCAAGGCTTTACCTTGAGGAAAGGACTCACGTCAAGTTTCCTTTTAGCTCTAGAGTGTATCAGGAGGAGCTCCCACCCAGGCTATGAAAGCACCCTGTTGATGTAGAGAACACTCGTTCCTTTCCCAGAGCCCTGCCTGCAGTGACTAGAGACCCGTCCTAAACTGTGATTTAGGTAGCTTCAAGGCAGCATGAATGGAGCACTCAAAATGGGAAAGCAAGGCTTGTGCCATAAGGCCCCCGTTTCCAGCGAACACGCAGCCTATCTCCTTGTGATTTCTACCAAGTAAGTATACACTCTTGCTACACACTGGTCCCTTCCTTGAATAAAGTTTATTTGGCACTGAGTTCTGCGTGTAGCCAACCGCCTCCCCCAAGGAGCGCTCTTGCTAGGCTCTCGGGCTTAGTTTCTTCTAAAACCCTGCAGTGTAAGAGGAAGAACTGTGCTTTGGTTACAGCAGGAAGGCAAGCCGACACTCTCCTGTAAGGATGGGGTCTTAAGGTATGACTTTGTAGAAGGAATGCGAAGCAGTTTTTGTTTCTCAGTGCCGCTCAGCCTAGGGCAATGAGGCAGATGTGCATGACATGTAGGACGTGAGAGAACACAGTTCCTGGAGCTGTTGGAGTGCTGAGGAAATCTAGCTCTCCCAGGGAAGAGTGCAGTGTGTTGCCCTACACTCAGCATACACTGAGTGACTGGGAAAGTTTTCCGGGCCTGGAAGTTTCTTAGCAGTCTAGTGGAGCCTGCCGGTGCTCGGTGTTCGAGCAGGGAACAGGGTGCCCAGGCGAGGTCCTCCGTTTCCTGAAAAGCTTACTAACGTTAAAGAAAGCAGACCTAAAGCTAATGCCTCAAGGACTCTGCTCCAAGCTTCCACTTCGGCAGGGCTATTCAAGGCTTTACCTTGAGGAAAGGACTCACGTCAAGTTTCCTTTTAGCTCTAGAGTGTATCAGGAGGAGCTCCCACCCAGGCTATGAAAGCACCCTGTTGATGTAGAGAACACTCGTTCCTTTCCCAGAGCCCTGCCTGCAGTGACTAGAGAGCCGTCCTAAAACTGTTATTTAGGGAGCTTCAAGGCAGCATGAATGGAGCACTCAAAATGGGAAAGCAAGGCTTGTGCCATAAGGCCCCCGGTTCCAGCGAACACGCAGCCTACCTCCTTGTGATTTCTACCAAGTAAGTATACACTCTTGCTAAACACTGGTCCCTTCCTTGAATAGAGTTTATTTGGCACGGAGTTCTGCGTGTAGCCAACCGCCTCCCCCAAGGAGCGCTCTTGCTAGGCTATCGGGCTTAGCTTCTTCTAAAACCCTGCAGTGTAAGAGGAAGGACTGAGCTTTGGTTACAGCAGGAACGCAAGCCGACTTTCTCCTGTAAGGATGGGGTCTTAAGGTATGATTTTGTAGAAGGAATGCGAAGCAGTTTTGGTTTCTCAGTGCCGCTCAGCCTAGGGCAATGAGGCAGATGTGTATGACATGTAGGACGTGAGAGAACACAGTTCCTGGAGCTGTTGGAGTGCTGAGGAAATCTAGCTCTCCCAGGGAAGAGTGCAGTGTGTTGCCCTACACTCAGCATACACAGAGTGACTGGGAAAGGTTTCTGGGCCTGGAAGTTTCTTAGCAGCCTAGTGGAGCCTGCCGGTGCTCGGTATTCGTGCAGGGAAAAGGGTGCCCAGGCGAGGTCCTCCGTTTCCTGAAAAGCTTACTAACGTTAAAGAAAGCAGACTTAAAGCTAATGCCTCAAGGACTCTGCTCCAAGCTTCCACTTCGGCAGGGTTATTCAAGGCTTTACCTTGAGGAAAGGACTCACGTCAAGTTTCCTTTTAGCTCTAGAGTGTATCAGGAGGAGCTCCCACCCAGGCTATGAAAGCACCCTGTTGATGTAGAGAACACTCGTTCCTTTCCCAGAGCCCTGCCTGCAGTGACTAGAGACCCGTCCTAAACTGTGATTTAGGTAGCTTCAAGGCAGCATGAATGGAGCACTCAAAATGGGAAAGCAAGGCTTGTGCCATAAGGCCCCCGTTTCCAGCGAACACGCAGCCTATCTCCTTGTGATTTCTACCAAGTAAGTATACACTCTTGCTACACACTGGTCCCTTCCTTGAATAAAGTTTATTTGGCACTGAGTTCTGCGTGTAGCCAACCGCCTCCCCCAAGGAGCGCTCTTGCTAGGCTCTCGGGCTTAGTTTCTTCTAAAACCCTGCAGTGTAAGAGGAAGAACTGTGCTTTGGTTACAGCAGGAAGGCAAGCCGACACTCTCCTGTAAGGATGGGGTCTTAAGGTATGACTTTGTAGAAGGAATGCGAAGCAGTTTTTGTTTCTCAGTGCCGCTCAGCCTAGGGCAATGAGGCAGATGTGCATGACATGTAGGACGTGAGAGAACACAGTTCCTGGAGCTGTTGGAGTGCTGAGGAAATCTAGCTCTCCCAGGGAAGAGTGCAGTGTGTTGCCCTACACTCAGCATACACTGAGTGACTGGGAAAGTTTTCCGGGCCTGGAAGTTTCTTAGCAGCCTAGTGGAGCCTGCCGGTGCTCGGTGTTCGAGCAGGGAACAGGGTGCCCAGGAGAGGTCCTCCGTTTCCTGAAAAGCTTACTAACGTTAAAGAAAGCAGACCTAAAGCTAATGCCTCAAGGACTCTGCTCCAAGCTTCCACTTCGGCAGGGCTATTCAAGGCTTTACCTTGAGGAAAGGACTCACGTCAAGTTTCCTTTTAGCTCTAGAGCGTATCAGGAGGAGCTCCCACCCAGGTTTTGAAATCATCCTTTTGATGTAGAAAAGACTCGTTCCTTTCCCAGAGCCCTGCCTGCAGTGACTAGAGAGCCGTCCTAAAACTGTTATTTAGGTAGCTTCAAGGCAGCATGAATGCAGCACTCAAAATGAGAAAGCAAGGCTTGTGCCATTAGGCCCCCGTTTCCAGCAAACACGCAGCCTACCTCCTTGTGATTTCTACCAAGTAAGTATACACTCTTGCTAAACACTGGTCCCTTTCATGAATAAAGTTTATTTGGCACGGAGTTCTGCGTGTAGCCAACCGCCTCCCGCAAGGAGCTCTCTTGCTAGGCTATCGGGCTTAGCTTCTTCTAAAACCCTGCAGTGTAAGAGGAAGGACTGTGCTTTGGTTACAGCAGGAACGCAAGCCGACATTCTCCTGTAAGGATGGGGTCTTAAGGTATGACTTTGTAGAAGGAATGCGAAGCAGTTTTGGTTTCTCAGTGCCGCTCAGCTTAGGGAAATGAGGCAGATGTGTATGACAGGTAGGACGTGAGAGAACACAGTTCCTGGAGCTGTTGGAGTGCTGAGGAAATCTAGCTCTCCCAGGGAAGAGTGCAGTGTGTTGCCCTACACTCAGCATACACAGAGCGACTGGGAATGTTTTCCGGGCCTGGAAGTTTCTTAGCAGCCTAGTGGAGCCTGCCGGTGCTCGGTATTCGTGCAGGGAATAGGGTGCCCAGGCGAGGTCCTCCGTTTCCTGAAAAGCTTACTAACGTTAAAGAAAGCAGACCTAAAGCTAATGCCTCAAGGACTCTGCTCCAAGCTTCCACTTCGGCAGGGCTATTCAAGGCTTTACCTTGAGGAAAGGACTCACGTCAAGTTTCCTTTTAGCTCTAGAGTGTATCAGGAGGAGCTCCCACCCAGGCTATGAAAGCACCCTGTTGATGTAGAGAACACTCGTTCCTTTCCCAGAGCCCTGCCTGCAGTGACTAGAGAGCCGTCCTAAAACTGTTATTTAGGGAGCTTCAAGGCAGCATGAATGGAGCACTCAAAATGGGAAAGCAAGGCTTGTGCCATAAGGCCCCCGGTTCCAGCGAACACGCAGCCTACCTCCTTGTGATTTCTACCAAGTAAGTATACACTCTTGCTAAACACTGGTCCCTTCCTTGAATAGAGTTTATTTGGCACGGAGTTCTGCGTGTAGCCAACCGCCTCCCCCAAGGAGCGCTCTTGCTAGGCTATCGGGCTTAGCTTCTTCTAAAACCCTGCAGTGTAAGAGGAAGGACTGAGCTTTGGTTACAGCAGGAACGCAAGCCGACTTTCTCCTGTAAGGATGGGGTCTTAAGGTATGATTTTGTAGAAGGAATGCGAAGCAGTTTTGGTTTCTCAGTGCCGCTCAGCCTAGGGCAATGAGGCAGATGTGTATGACATGTAGGACGTGAGAGAACACAGTTCCTGGAGCTGTTGGAGTGCTGAGGAAATCTAGCTCTCCCAGGGAAGAGTGCAGTGTGTTGCCCTACACTCAGCTTACACAGAGTGACTGGGAAAGGTTTCTGGGCCTGGAAGTTTCTTAGCAGCCTAGTGGAGCCTGCCGGTGCTCGGTATTCGTGCAGGGAATAGGGTGCCCAGGCGAGGTCCTCCGTTTCCTGAAAAGCTTACTAACGTTAAAGAAAGCAGACCTAAAGCTAATGCCTCAAGGACTCTGCTCCAAGCTTCCACTTCGGCAGGGCTATTCAAGGCTTTACCTTGAGGAAAGGACTCACGTCAAGTTTCCTTTTAGCTCTAGAGTGTATCAGGAGGAGCTCCCACCCAGGCTATGAAAGCACCCTGTTGATGTAGAGAACACTCGTTCCTTTCCCAGAGCCCTGCCTGCAGTGACTAGAGAGCCGTCCTAAAACTGTTATTTAGGGAGCTTCAAGGCAGCATGAATGGAGCACTCAAAATGGGAAAGCAAGGCTTGTGCCATAAGGCCCCCGGTTCCAGCGAACACGCAGCCTACCTCCTTGTGATTTCTACCAAGTAAGTATACACTCTTGCTAAACACTGGTCCCTTCCTTGAATAGAGTTTATTTGGCACGGAGTTCTGCGTGTAGCCAACCGCCTCCCCCAAGGAGCGCTCTTGCTAGGCTATCGGGCTTAGCTTCTTCTAAAACCCTGCAGTGTAAGAGGAAGGACTGAGCTTTGGTTACAGCAGGAACGCAAGCCGACTTTCTCCTGTAAGGATGGGGTCTTAAGGTATGATTTTGTAGAAGGAATGCGAAGCAGTTTTGGTTTCTCAGTGCCGCTCAGCCTAGGGCAATGAGGCAGATGTGTATGACATGTAGGACGTGAGAGAACACAGTTCCTGGAGCTGTTGGAGTGCTGAGGAAATCTAGCTCTCCCAGGGAAGAGTGCAGTGTGTTGCCCTACACTCAGCTTACACAGAGTGACTGGGAAAGGTTTCTGGGCCTGGAAGTTTCTTAGCAGCCTAGTGGAGCCTGCCGGTGCTCGGTATTCGTGCAGGGAATAGGGTGCCCAGGCGAGGTCCTCCGTTTCCTGAAAAGCTTACTAACGTTAAAGAAAGCAGACCTAAAGCTAATGCCTCAAGGACTCTGCTCCAAGCTTCCACTTCGGCAGGGCTATTCAAGGCTTTACCTTGAGGAAAGGACTCACGTCAAGTTTTCTTTTAGCTCTAGAGTGTATCAGGAGGAGCTCCCACCCAGGCTATGAAAGCACCCTGTTGATGTAGAGAACACTCGTTCCTTTCCCAGAGCCCTGCCTGCAGTGACTAGAGACCCGTCCTAAAACTGTGATTTAGGTAGCTTCAAGGCAGCATGAATGGAGCACTCAAAATGGGAAAGCAAGGCTTGTGCCATAAGGCCCCCGTTTCCAGCGAACACGCAGCCTACCTCCTTGTGATTACTACCAAGTAAGTATACACTCTTGCTACACACTGGTCCCTTCCTTGAATAAAGTTTATTTGGCACTGAGTTCTGCGTGTAGCCAACCGCCTCCCCCAAGGAGCGCTCTTGCTAGGCTCTCGGGCTTAGTTTCTTCTAAAACTCTGCAGTGTAAGAGGAAGAACTGTGCTTTGGTTACAGCAGGAAGGCAAGCCGACACTCTCCTGTAAGGATGGGGTCTTAAGGTATGACTTTGTAGAAGGAATGCGAAGCAGTTTTTGTTTCTCAGTGCCGCTCAGCCTAGGGCAATGAGGCAGATGTGCATGACATGTAGGACGTGAGAGAACACAGTTCCTGGAGCTGTTGGAGTGCTGAGGAAATCTAGCTCTCCCAGGGAAGAGTGCAGTGTGTTGCCCTACACTCAGCATACACAGAGTGACTGGGAAAGTTTTCCGGGCCTGGAAGTTTCTTAGCAGCCTAGTGGAGCCTGCCGGTGCTCGGTGTTCGAGCAGGGAACAGGGTGCCCAGGAGAGGTCCTCCGTTTCCTGAAAAGCTTACTAACGTTAAAGAAAGCAGACCTAAAGCTAATGCCTCAAGGACTCTGCTCCAAGCTTCCACTTCGGCAGGGCTATTCAAGGCTTTACCTTGAGGAAAGGACTCACGTCAAGTTTCCTTTTAGCTCTAGAGCGTATCAGGAGGAGCTCCCACCCAGGTTTTGAAATCATCCTTTTGATGTAGAGAAGACTCGTTCCTTTCCCAGAGCCCTGCCTGCAGTGACTATAGAGCCGTCCTAAAACTGTTATTTAGGTAGCTTCAAGGCAGCATGAATGGAGCACTCAAAATGAGAAAGCAAGGCTTGTGCCATTAGGCCCCCGTTGCCAGCGAACACGCAGCCTACCTCCTTGTGATTTCTACCAAGTCAGTATACACTCTTGCTAAACACTGGTCCCTTCCTTGAATAAAGTTTATTTAGCACGGAGTTCTGCGTGTAGCCAACCGCCTCCCACAAGGAGCGCTCTTGCTAGGCTATCGGGCTTAGCTTCTTCTAAAACCCTGCAGTGTAAGAGGAAGGACTGTGCTTTGGTTACAGCAGGAACGCAAGCCGACATTCTCCTGTAAGGATGGGGTCTTAAGGTATGACTTTGTAGAAGGAATGCGAAGCAGTTTTGGTTTCTCAGTGCCGCTCAACCTAGGGCAATGAGGCAGATGTGCATGACATGTAGGACGTGAGAGAACACAGTTCCTGGAGCTGTTGGAGGGCTGAGGAAATCTAGCTCTCCCAGGGAAGAGTGCAGTGTGTTGCCCTACACTCAGCATACACAGAGCGACTGGGAATGTTTTCCGGGCCTGGAAGTTTCTTAGCAGCCTAGTGGAGCCTGCCGGTGCTCGGTATTCGTGCAGGGAATAGGGTGCCCAGGCGAGGTCCTCCGTTTCCTGAAAAGCTTACTAACGTTAAAGAAAGCAGACCTAAAGCTAATGCCTCAAGGACTCTGCTCCAAGCTTCCACTTCGGCAGGGCTATTCAAGGCTTTACCTTGAGGAAAGGACTCACGTCAAGTTTCCTTTTAGCTCTAGAGTGTATCAGGAGGAGCTCCCACCCAGGCTATGAAAGCACCCTGTTGATGTAGAGAACACTCGTTCCTTTCCCAGAGCCCTGCCTGCAGTGACTAGAGACCCGTCCTAAACTTTGATTTAGGTAGCTTCAAGGCAGCATGAATGGAGCACTCAAAATGGGAAAACAAGGCTTGTGCCATAAGGCCCCCGGTTCCAGCGAACACGCAGCCTACTTCCTTGTGATTTCTACCAAGTAAGTATACACTCTTGCTACACACTGGTCCCTTCCTTGAATAAAGTTTATTTGGCACTGAGTTCTGCGTGTAGCCAACCGCCTCCCCCAAGGAACGCTCTAGCTAGGCTCTCGGGCTTAGCTTCTTCTAAAACCCTGCAGTGTAAGAGGAAGAACTGTGCTTTGGTTACAGCAGGAAGGCAAGCCGACACTCTCCTGTAAGGATGGGGTCTTAAGGTATGACTTTGTAGAAGGAATGCGAAGCAGTTTTTGTTTCTCAGTGCCGCTCAGCCTAGGGCAATGAGGCAGATGTGCATGACATGTAGGACGTAAGAGAACACAGTTCCTGGAGCTGTTGGAGTGCTGAGGAAATCTAGCTCGCCCAGGGAAGAGTGCAGTGTGTTGCCCTACACTCAACATACACTGAGTGACTGGGAAAGTTTTCCGGACCTGGAAGTTTCTTAGCAGCCTAGTGGAGCCTGCCGGTGCTCGGTGTTCGTGCAGGGAATAGGGTGGCCAGGCGAGGTCCTCCGTTTCCAGAAATGCTCACTAACGTTAAAGAAAGCAGACCTAAAGCTAATGCCTCAAGGACTCTGCTCCAAGCTTCCACTTCGGCAGGGCTATTCAAGGCTTTACCTTGAGGAAAGGACTCACGTCAAGTTTCCTTTTAGCTCTAGAGCGTATCAGGAGGAGCTCCCACCCAGGTTTTGAAATCATCCTGTTGATGTAGAGAAGACTCGTTCCTTTCCCAGAGCCCTGCCTGCAGTGACTAGAGAGCCGTCCTAAAACTGTTATTTAGGTAGCTTCAAGGCAGCATGAATGGAGCACTCAAAATGAGAAAGCAAGGCTTGTGCCATTAGGCCCCCGTTGCCAGCGAACACGCAGCCTACCTCCTTGTGATTTCTACCAAGTAAGTATACACTCTTGCTAAACACTGGTCCCTTCCTTGAATAAAGTTTATTTGGCACGGAGTTCTGCGTGTAGCCAACCGCCTCCCCCAAGGAGCGCTCTTGCTAGGCTATCGGGCTTAGCTTCTTCTAAAACCCTGCAGTGTAAGAGGAAGGACTGTGCTTTGGTTACAGCAGGAACGCAAGCCGACTTTCTCCTGTAAGGATGGGGTCTTAAGGTATGACTTTGTAGAAGGAATGCGAAGCAGTTTTGGTTTCTCAGTGCTGCTCAGCCTAGGGCAATGAGGCAGATGTGTATGACATGTAGGACGTGAGAGAACACAGTTCCTGGAGCTGTTGGAGTGCTGAGGAAATCTAGCTCTCCCAGGGAAGAGTGCAGTGTGTTGCCCTACACTCAGCATACACAGAGCGACTGGGAATGTTTTCCGGACCTGGAAGTTTCTTAGCAGCCTAGTGGAGCCTGCCGGTGCTCGGTATTCGTGCAGGGAATAGGGTGCCCAGGCGAGGTCCTCCGTTTCCTGAAAAGCTTACTAACGTTAAAGAAAGCAGACCTAAAGCTAATGCCTCAAGGACTCTGCTCCAAGCTTCCACTTCGGCAGGGCTATTCAAGGCTTTACCTTGAGGAAAGGACTCACGTCAAGTTTCCTTTTAGCTCTAGAGTGTATCAGGAGGAGCTCCCACCCAGGCTATGAAAGCACCCTGTTGATGTAGAGAACACTCGTTCCTTTCCCAGAGCCCTGCCTGCAGTGACTAGAGAGCCGTCCTAAACTGTGATTTAGGTAGCTTCAAGGCAGCATGAATGGAGCACTCAAAATGGGAAAGCAAGGCTTGTGCCATAAGGCCCCCGTTTCCAGCGAAAACGCAGCCTACCTCCTTGTGATTACTACCAAGTAAGTATTCACTCTTGCTACACACTGGTCCCTTCCTTGAATAAAGTTTATTTGGCACTGAGTTCTGCGTGTAGCCAACCGCCTCCCCAAAGGAGCGCTCTTGCTAGGCTCTCGGGCTTAGTTTCTTCTAAAACCCTGCAGTGTAAGAGGAAGAACTGTGCTTTGGTTACAGCAGGAAGGCAAGCCGACACTCTCCTGTAAGGATGGGGACTTAAGGTATGACTTTGTAGAAGGAATGCGAAGCAGTTTTGGTTTCTCAGTGCCGCTCAGCCTAGGGCAATGAGGCAGATGTGCATGACATGTAGGACGTGAGAGAACACAGTTCCTGGAGCTGTTGGAGTGCTGAGGAAATCTAGCTCTCCCAGGGAAGAGTGCAGTGTGTTGCCCTACACTCAGCATACACAGAGTGACTGAGAAAGTTTTCCGGGCCTGGAAGTTTCTTAGCAGCCTAGTGGAGCCTGCCGGTGCTCGGTGTTCGAGCAGGGAACAGGGTGCCCATGAGAGGTCCTTTGTTTCCTGAAAAGCTTACTAACGTTAAAGAAAGCAGACCTAAAGCTAATGCCTCAAGGACTCTGCTCCAAGCTTCCACTTCGGCAGGGCTATTCAAGGCTTTACCTTGAGGAAAGGACTCACGTCAAGTTTCCTTTTAGCTCTAGAGCGTATCAGGAGGAGCTCCCACCCAGGTTTTGAAATCATCCTTTTGATGTAGAGAAGACTCGTTCCTTTCCCAGAGCCCTGCCTGCAGTGACTAGAGAGCCGTCCTAAAACTGTTATTTAGGTAGCTTCAAGGCAGCATGAATGGAGCACTCAAAATGAGAAAGCAAGGCTTGTGCCATTAGGCCCCCGTTGCCAGCGAACACGCAGCCTACCTCCTTGTGATTTCTACCAAGTCAGTATACACTCTTGCTAAACACTGGTCCCTTCCTTGAATAAAGTTTATTTGGCACGGAGTTCTGTGTGTAGCCAACCGCCTCCCACAAGGAGCGCTCTTGCTAGGCTATCGGGCTTAGCTTCTTCTAAAACCCTGCAGTGTAAGAGGAAGGACTGTGCTTTGGTTACAGCAGGAACGCAAGCCGACATTCTCCTGTAAGGATGGGGTCTTAAGGTATGACTTTGTAGAAGGAATGCGAAGCAGTTTTGGTTTCTCAGTGCCGCTCAGCCTAGGGCAATGAGGCAGATGTGCATGACATGTAGGACGTGAGAGAACACAGTTCCTGGAGCTGTTGGAGTGCTGAGGAAATCTAGCTCTCCCAGGGAAGAGTGCAGTGTGTTGCCCTACACTCAGCATACACAGAGTGACTGGGAAAGTTTTCCGGGCCTGGAAGTTTCTTAGCAGCCTAGTGGAGCCTGCCGGTGCTCGGTGTTCGAGCAGGGAACAGGGTGCCCATGAGAGGTCCTTTGTTTCCTGAAAAGCTTACTAACGTTAAAGAAAGCAGACCTAAAGCTAATGCCTCAAGGACTCTGCTCCAAGCTTCCACTTCGGCAGGGCTATTCAAGGCTTTACCTTGAGGAAAGGACTCACGTCAAGTTTCCTTTTAGCTCTAGAGCGTATCAGGAGGAGCTCCCACCCAGGTTTTGAAATCATCCTGTTGATGTAGAGAAGACTCGTTCCTTTCCCAGAGCCCTGCCTGCAGTGACTAGAGAGCCGTCCTAAAACTGTTATTTAGGTAGCTTCAAGGCAGCATGAATGGAGCACTCAAAATGAGAAAGCAAGGCTTGTGCCATTAGGCCCCCTTTGCCAGCGAACACGCAGCCTACCTCCTTGTGATTTCTACCAAGTAAGTATACACTCTTGCTAAACACTGGTCCCTTCCTTGAATAAAGTTTATTTGGCACGGAGTTCTGCGTGTAGCCAACCGCCTCCCCCAAGGAGCGCTCTTGCTAGGCTATCGGGCTTAGCTTCTTCTAAAACCCTGCAGTGTAAGAGGAAGGACTGTGCTTTGGTTACAGCAGGAACGCAAGCCGACTTTCTCCTGTAAGGATGGGGTCTTAAGGTATGACTTTGTAGAAGGAATGCGAAGCAGTTTTGGTTTCTCAGTGCTGCTCAGCCTAGGGCAATGAGGCAGATGTGTATGACATGTAGGACGTGAGAGAACACAGTTCCTGGAGCTGTTGGAGTGCTGAGGAAATCTAGCTCTCCCAGGGAAGAGTGCAGTGTGTTGCCCTACACTCAGCATACACAGAGCGACTGGGAATGTTTTCCGGACCTGGAAGTTTCTTAGCAGCCTAGTGGAGCCTGCCGGTGCTCGGTATTCGTGCAGGGAATAGGGTGCCCAGGCGAGGTCCTCCGTTTCCTGAAAAGCTTACTAACGTTAAAGAAAGCAGACCTAAAGCTAATGCCTCAAGGACTCTGCTCCAAGCTTCCACTTCGGCAGGGCTATTCAAGGCTTTACCTTGAGGAAAGGACTCACGTCAAGTTTCCTTTTAGCTCTAGAGTGTATCAGGAGGAGCTCCCACCCAGGCTATGAAAGCACCCTGTTGATGTAGAGAACACTCGTTCCTTTCCCAGAGCCCTGCCTGCAGTGACTAGAGAGCCGTCCTAAACTGTGATTTAGGTAGCTTCAAGGCAGCATGAATGGAGCACTCAAAATGGGAAAGCAAGGCTTGTGCCATAAGGCCCCCGTTTCCAGCGAAAACGCAGCCTACCTCCTTGTGATTACTACCAAGTAAGTATTCACTCTTGCTACACACTGGTCCCTTCCTTGAATAAAGTTTATTTGGCACTGAGTTCTGCGTGTAGCCAACCGCCTCCCCAAAGGAGCGCTCTTGCTAGGCTCTCGGGCTTAGTTTCTTCTAAAACCCTGCAGTGTAAGAGGAAGAACTGTGCTTTGGTTACAGCAGGAAGGCAAGCCGACACTCTCCTGTAAGGATGGGGACTTAAGGTATGACTTTGTAGAAGGAATGCGAAGCAGTTTTTGTTTCTCAGTGCCGCTCAGCCTAGGGCAATGAGGCAGATGTGCATGACATGTAGGACGTGAGAGAACACAGTTCCTGGAGCTGTTGGAGTGCTGAGGAAATCTAGCTCTCCCAGGGAAGAGTGCAGTGTGTTGCCCTACACTCAGCATACACAGAGTGACTGAGAAAGTTTTCCGGGCCTGGAAGTTTCTTAGCAGCCTAGTGGAGCCTGCCGGTGCTCGGTGTTCGAGCAGGGAACAGGGTGCCCATGAGAGGTCCTTTGTTTCCTGAAAAGCTTACTAACGTTAAAGAAAGCAGACCTAAAGCTAATGCCTCAAGGACTCTGCTCCAAGCTTCCACTTCGGCAGGGCTATTCAAGGCTTTACCTTGAGGAAAGGACTCACGTCAAGTTTCCTTTTAGCTCTAGAGCGTATCAGGAGGAGCTCCCACCCAGGTTTTGAAATCATCCTTTTGATGTAGAGAAGACTCGTTCCTTTCCCAGAGCCCTGCCTGCAGTGACTAGAGAGCCGTCCTAAAACTGTTATTTAGGTAGCTTCAAGGCAGCATGAATGGAGCACTCAAAATGAGAAAGCAAGGCTTGTGCCATTAGGCCCCCGTTGCCAGCGAACACGCAGCCTACCTCCTTGTGATTTCTACCAAGTCAGTATACACTCTTGCTAAACACTGGTCCCTTCCTTGAATAAAGTTTATTTGGCACGGAGTTCTGTGTGTAGCCAACCGCCTCCCACAAGGAGCGCTCTTGCTAGGCTATCGGGCTTAGCTTCTTCTAAAACCCTGCAGTGTAAGAGGAAGGACTGTGCTTTGGTTACAGCAGGAACGCAAGCCGACATTCTCCTGTAAGGATGGGGTCTTAAGGTATGACTTTGTAGAAGGAATGCGAAGCAGTTTTGGTTTCTCAGTGCCGCTCAGCCTAGGGCAATGAGGCAGATGTGCATGACATGTAGGACGTGAGAGAACACAGTTCCTGGAGCTGTTGGAGTGCTGAGGAAATCTAGCTCTCCCAGGGAAGAGTGCAGTGTGTTGCCCTACACTCAGCATACACAGAGTGACTGGGAAAGTTTTCCGGGCCTGGAAGTTTCTTAGCAGCCTAGTGGAGCCTGCCGGTGCTCGGTGTTCGAGCAGGGAACAGGGTGCCCATGAGAGGTCCTTTGTTTCCTGAAAAGCTTACTAACGTTAAAGAAAGCAGACCTAAAGCTAATGCCTCAAGGACTCTGCTCCAAGCTTCCACTTCGGCAGGGCTATTCAAGGCTTTACCTTGAGGAAAGGACTCACGTCAAGTTTCCTTTTAGCTCTAGAGCGTATCAGGAGGAGCTCCCACCCAGGTTTTGAAATCATCCTTTTGATGTAGAGAAGACTCGTTCCTTTCCCAGAGCCCTGCCTGCAGTGACTATAGAGCCGTCCTAAAACTGTTATTTAGGTAGCTTCAAGGCAGCATGAATGGAGCACTCAAAATGAGAAAGCAAGGCTTGTGCCATTAGGCCCCCGTTGCCAGCGAACACGCAGCCTACCTCCTTGTGATTTCTACCAAGTCAGTATACACTCTTGCTAAACACTGGTCCCTTCCTTGAATAAAGTTTATTTAGCACGGAGTTCTGCGTGTAGCCAACCGCCTCCCACAAGGAGCGCTCTTGCTAGGCTATCGGGCTTAGCTTCTTCTAAAACCCTGCAGTGTAAGAGGAAGGACTGTGCTTTGGTTACAGCAGGAACGCAAGCCGACATTCTCCTGTAAGGATGGGGTCTTAAGGTATGACTTTGTAGAAGGAATGCGAAGCAGTTTTGGTTTCTCAGTGCCGCTCAACCTAGGGCAATGAGGCAGATGTGCATGACATGTAGGACGTGAGAGAACACAGTTCCTGGAGCTGTTGGAGGGCTGAGGAAATCTAGCTCTCCCAGGGAAGAGTGCAGTGTGTTGCCCTACACTCAGCATACACAGAGCGACTGGGAATGTTTTCCGGGCCTGGAAGTTTCTTAGCAGCCTAGTGGAGCCTGCCGGTGCTCGGTATTCGTGCAGGGAATAGGGTGCCCAGGCGAGGTCCTCCGTTTCCTGAAAAGCTTACTAACGTTAAAGAAAGCAGACCTAAAGCTAATGCCTCAAGGACTCTGCTCCAAGCTTCCACTTCGGCAGGGCTATTCAAGGCTTTACCTTGAGGAAAGGACTCACGTCAAGTTTCCTTTTAGCTCTAGAGTGTATCAGGAGGAGCTCCCACCCAGGCTATGAAAGCACCCTGTTGATGTAGAGAACACTCGTTCCTTTCCCAGAGCCCTGCCTGCAGTGACTAGAGACCCGTCCTAAACTTTGATTTAGGTAGCTTCAAGGCAGCATGAATGGAGCACTCAAAATGGGAAAACAAGGCTTGTGCCATAAGGCCCCCGTTGCCAGCGAACACGCAGCCTACTTCCTTGTGATTTCTACCAAGTAAGTATACACTCTTGCTACACACTGGTCCCTTCCTTGAATAAAGTTTATTTGGCACTGAGTTCTGCGTGTAGCCAACCGCCTCCCCCAAGGAACGCTCTAGCTAGGCTCTCGGGCTTAGCTTCTTCTAAAACCCTGCAGTGTAAGAGGAAGAACTGTGCTTTGGTTACAGCAGGAAGGCAAGCCGACACTCTCCTGTAAGGATGGGGTCTTAAGGTATGACTTTGTAGAAGGAATGCGAAGCAGTTTTTGTTTCTCAGTGCCGCTCAGCCTAGGGCAATGAGGCAGATGTGCATGACATGTAGGACGTAAGAGAACACAGTTCCTGGAGCTGTTGGAGTGCTGAGGAAATCTAGCTCTCCCAGGGAAGAGTGCAGTGTGTTGCCCTACACTCAACATACACTGAGTGACTGGGAAAGTTTTCCGGACCTGGAAGTTTCTTAGCAGCCTAGTGGAGCCTGCCGGTGCTCGGTGTTCGTGCAGGGAATAGGGTGGCCAGGCGAGGTCCTCCGTTTCCAGAAATGCTCACTAACGTTAAAGAAAGCAGACCTAAAGCTAATGCCTCAAGGACTCTGCTCCAAGCTTCCACTTCGGCAGGGCTATTCAAGGCTTTACCTTGAGGAAAGGACTCACGTCAAGTTTCCTTTTAGCTCTAGAGCGTATCAGGAGGAGCTCCCACCCAGGTTTTGAAATCATCCTGTTGATGTAGAGAAGACTCGTTCCTTTCCCAGAGCCCTGCCTGCAGTGACTAGAGAGCCGTCCTAAAACTGTTATTTAGGTAGCTTCAAGGCAGCATGAATGGAGCACTCAAAATGAGAAAGCAAGGCTTGTGCCATTAGGCCCCCGTTGCCAGCGAACACGCAGCCTACCTCCTTGTGATTTCTACCAAGTAAGTATACACTCTTGCTAAACACTGGTCCCTTCCTTGAATAAAGTTTATTTGGCACGGAGTTCTGCGTGTAGCCAACCGCCTCCCCCAAGGAGCGCTCTTGCTAGGCTATCGGGCTTAGCTTCTTCTAAAACCCTGCAGTGTAAGAGGAAGGACTGTGCTTTGGTTACAGCAGGAACGCAAGCCGACTTTCTCCTGTAAGGATGGGGTCTTAAGGTATGACTTTGTAGAAGGAATGCGAAGCAGTTTTGGTTTCTCAGTGCTGCTCAGCCTAGGGCAATGAGGCAGATGTGTATGACATGTAGGACGTGAGAGAACACAGTTCCTGGAGCTGTTGGAGTGCTGAGGAAATCTAGCTCTCCCAGGGAAGAGTGCAGTGTGTTGCCCTACACTCAGCATACACAGAGCGACTGGGAATGTTTTCCGGACCTGGAAGTTTCTTAGCAGCCTAGTGGAGCCTGCCGGTGCTCGGTATTCGTGCAGGGAATAGGGTGCCCAGGCGAGGTCCTCCGTTTCCTGAAAAGCTTACTAACGTTAAAGAAAGCAGACCTAAAGCTAATGCCTCAAGGACTCTGCTCCAAGCTTCCACTTCGGCAGGGCTATTCAAGGCTTTACCTTGAGGAAAGGACTCACGTCAAGTTTCCTTTTAGCTCTAGAGTGTATCAGGAGGAGCTCCCACCCAGGCTATGAAAGCACCCTGTTGATGTAGAGAACACTCGTTCCTTTCCCAGAGCCCTGCCTGCAGTGACTAGAGAGCCGTCCTAAACTGTGATTTAGGTAGCTTCAAGGCAGCATGAATGGAGCACTCAAAATGGGAAAGCAAGGCTTGTGCCATAAGGCCCCCGTTTCCAGCGAAAACGCAGCCTACCTCCTTGTGATTACTACCAAGTAAGTATTCACTCTTGCTACACACTGGTCCCTTCCTTGAATAAAGTTTATTTGGCACTGAGTTCTGCGTGTAGCCAACCGCCTCCCCAAAGGAGCGCTCTTGCTAGGCTCTCGGGCTTAGTTTCTTCTAAAACCCTGCAGTGTAAGAGGAAGAACTGTGCTTTGGTTACAGCAGGAAGGCAAGCCGACACTCTCCTGTAAGGATGGGGACTTAAGGTATGACTTTGTAGAAGGAATGCGAAGCAGTTTTGGTTTCTCAGTGCCGCTCAGCCTAGGGCAATGAGGCAGATTTGCATGACATGTAGGACGTGAGAGAACACAGTTCCTGGAGCTGTTGGAGTGCTGAGGAAATCTAGCTCTCCCAGGGAAGAGTGCAGTGTGTTGCCCTACACTCAGCTAACACTGAGTGACTGGGAACGTTTTCCGGGCCTGGAAGTTTCTTAGCAGCCTAGTGGAGCATGCCGGTGCTCGGTGTTCGAGCAGGGAATAGGGTGCCCAGGAGAGGTCCTCCGTTTCCTGAAACGCTTACTAACGTTAAAGAAAGCAGACCTAAAGCTAATGCCTCAAGGACTCTGCTCCAAGCTTCCACTTCGGCAGGGCTATTGAAGGCTTTACCTTGAGGAAAGGACTCACGTCAAGTTTCCTTTTAGCTCTAGAGTGTATCAGGAGGAGCTCCCACCCAGGCTATGAAAGCACCCTGTTGATGTAGAGAACACTCGTTCCTTTCCCAGAGCCCTGCCTGCAGTGACTAGAGAGCCGTCCTAAACTGTGATTTAGGTAGCTTCAAGGCAGCATGAATGGAGCACTCAAAATGGGAAAGCAAGGCTTGTGCCATAAGGCCCCCGTTTCCAGCGAAAACGCAGCCTACCTCCTTGTGATTTCTACCAAGTAAGTATACACTCTTGCTACACACTGGTCCCTTCCTTGAATAAAGTTTATTTGGCACTAAGTTCTGCGTGTAGCCAACCGCCTCCCCCAAGGAGCGCTCTTGCTAGGCTCTCGGGCTTAGTTTCTTCTAAAACCCTGCAGTGTAAGAGGAAGAACTGTGCTTTGGTTACAGCAGGAAGGCAAGCCGACACTCTCCTGTAAGGATGGGGTCTTAAGGTATGACTTTGTAGAAGGAATGCGAAGCAGTTTTGGTTTCTCAGTGCCGCTCAGCCTAGGGCAATGAGGCAGATTTGCATGACATGTAGGACGTGAGAGAACACAGTTCCTGGAGCTGTTGGAGTGCTGAGGAAATCTAGCTCTCCCAGGGAAGAGTGCAGTGTGTTGCCCTACACTCAGCATACAATGAGTGACTGGGAATGTTTTCCGGGCCTGGAAGTTTCTTAGCAGCCTAGTGGAGCCTGCCGGTGCTCGGTGTTCGAGCAGGGAATAGGGTGCCCAGGAGAGGTCCTCCGTTTCCTGAAACGCTTACTAACGTTAAAGAAAGCAGACCTAAAGCTAATGCCTCAAGGACTCTGCTCCAAGCTTCCACTTCGGCAGGGCTATTCAAGGCTTTACCTTGAGGAAAGGACTCACGTCAAGTTTCCTTTTAGCTCCAGAGTGTATCAGGAGGAGCTCCCACCCAGGCTATGAAAGCACCCTGTTGATGTAGAGAACACTCGTTCCTTTCCCAGAGCCCTGCCTGCAGTGCCTAGAGACCCGTCCTAAAACTGTGATTTAGGTAGCTTCAAGGCAGCATGAATGGAGCACTCAAAATGGGAAAACAAGGCTTGTGCCATAAGGCCCCCGGATCCAGCGAACACGCAGCCTACTTCCTTGTGATTTCTACCAAGTAAGTATACACTCTTGCTACACACTGGTCCCTTCCTTGAATAAAGTTTATTTGGCACTGAGTTCTGCGTGTAGCCAACCGCCTCCCCCAAGGAACGCTCTTGCTAGGCTCTCGGGCTTAGTTTCTTCTAAAACCCTGCAGTGTAAGAGGAAGAACTGTGCTTTGGTTACAGCAGGAACGCAAGCCGACTTTCTCCTGTAAGGATGGGGTCGTAAAGTATGACTTTGTGGAAGGAATGCGAAGCAGTTTTTGTTTCTCAGTGCCGCTCAGCCTAGGGCAATGAGGCAGATTTGCATGACATGTAGGACGTAAGAGAACACAGTTCCTGGAGCTGTTGGAGTGCTGAGGAAATCTAGCTCTCCCAGGGAAGAGGGCAGTGTGTTGCCCTACACTCAACATACATTGAGTGACTGGGAAAGTTTTCCGGGCCTGGAAGTTTCTTAGCAGCCTAGTGGAGCCTGCCGGTGCTCGGTGTTCGTGCAGGGAATAGGGTGGCCAGGCGAGGTCCTCCGTTTCCAGAAATGCTTACTAACGTTAAAGAAAGCAGACCTAAAGCTAATGTCTCAAGGACTCTCCTCCAAGCTTCCACTTCGGCAGGGCTATTCAAGGCTTTACCTTGAGGAAAGGACTCACGTCAAGTTTCCTTTTAGCTCTAGAGCGTATCAGGAGGAGCTCCCACCCAGGTTTTGAAATCATCCTGTTGATATAGAGAAAACTCGTTCCTTTCCCAGAGCCCTGCCTGCAGTGACTAGAGAGCCGTCCTAAAACTGTTATTTAGGTAGCTTCAAGGCAGCATGAATGGAGCACTCAAAATGAAAAAGCAAGGCTTGTGCCTTTAGGCTCCCGTTTCCAGCGAACACGCAGCCTACCTCCTTGTGATTTCTACCAAGTAAGTATACACTCTTGCTAAACACTGGTCCCTTCCTTGAATAAAGTTTATTTGGCACGGAGTTCTGCGTGTAGCCAACCGCCTCCCGCAAGGAGCGCTCTTGCTAGGCTATCGGGCTTAGCTTCTTCTAAAACCCTGCAGTGTAAGAGGAAGGACTGTGCTTTGGTTACAGCAGGAACGCAAGCCGACTTTCTCCTGTAAGGATGGGGTCTTAAGGTATGACTTTGTAGAAGGAATGCGAAGCAGTTTTGGTTTCTCAGTGCCGCTCAGCCTAGGGCAATGAGGCAGATGTGTATGACATGTAGGACGTGAGAGAACACAGTTCCTGGAGCTGTTGGAATGCTGAGGAAATCTAGCTCTCCCAGGGAAGAGTGCAGTGTGTTGCCCTACACTCAGCATACACAGAGTGACTGGGAAAGGTTTCTGGGCCTGGAAGTTTCTTAACAGCCTAGTGGAGCCTGCCGTTGCTCGGTGTTCGAGCAGGGAATAGGGTGCCCAGGAGAGGTCCTCCGTTTCCTGAAACGCTTACTAACGTTAAAGAAAGCAGACCTAAAGCTAATGCCTCAAGGACTCTGCTCCAAGCTTCCACTTCGGCAGGGCTATTCAAGGCTTTACCTTGAGGAAAGGACTCACGTCAAGTTTCCTTTTAGCTCTAGAGTGTATCAGGAGGAGCTCCCACCCAGGCTATGAAAGCACCCTGTTGATGTAGAGAACACTCGTTCCTTTCCCAGAGCCCTGCCTGCAGTGACTAGAGAGCCGTCCTAAACTGTGATTTAGGTAGCTTCAAGGCAGCATGAATGGAGCACTCAAAATGGGAAAGCAAGGCTTGTGCCATAAGGCCCCCGTTTCCAGCGAAAACGCAGCCTACCTCCTTGTGATTACTACCAAGTAAGTATACACTCTTGCTAAACACTGGTCCCTTCCTTGAATAAAGTTTATTTGGCACTGAGTTCTGCGTGTAGCCAACCGCCTCCCCCAAGGAGCGCTCTTGCTAGGCTCTCGGGCTTAGTTTCTTCTAAAACCCTGCAGTGTAAGAGGAAGAACTGTGCTTTGGTTACAGCAGGAAGGCAAGCCGACACTCTCCTGTAAGGATGGGGTCTTAAGGTATGACTTTGTAGAAGGAATGCGAAGCAGTTTTGGTTTCTCAGTGCCGCTCAGCCTAGGGCAATGAGGCAGATGTGCATGACATGTAGGACGTGAGAGAACACAGTTCCTGGAGCTGTTGGAGTGCTGAGGAAATCTAGCTCTCCCAGGGAAGAGTGCAGTGTGTTGCCCTACACTCAGCATACACAGAGTGACTGGGAAAGTTTTCCGGGCCTGGAAGTTTCTTAGCAGCCTAGTGGAGCCTGCCGGTGCTCGGTGTTCGAGCAGGGAACAGGGTGCCCAGGAGAGGTCCTCCGTTTCCTGAAAAGCTTACTAACGTTAAAGAAAGCAGACCTAAAGCTAATGCCTCAAGGACTCTGCTCCAAGCTTCCACTTCGGCAGGGCTATTCAAGGCTTTACCTTGAGGAAAGGACTCACGTCAAGTTTCCTTTTAGCTCTAGAGCGTATCAGGAGGAGCTCCCACCCAGGTTTTGAAATCATCCTTTTGATGTAGAGAAGACTCGTTCCTTTCCCAGAGCCCTGCCTGCAGTGACTAGAGAGCCGTCCTAAAACTGTTATTTAGGTAGCTTCAAGGCAGCATGAATGGAGCACTCAAAATGAGAAAGCAAGGCTTGTGCCATTAGGCCCCCGTTGCCAGCGAACACGCAGCCTACCTCCTTGTGATTTCTACCAAGTAAGTATACACTCTTGCTAAACACTGGTCCCTTCCTTGAATAAAGTTTATTTGGCACGGAGTTCTGCGTGTAGCCAACCGCCTCCCGCAAGGAGCGCTCTTGCTAGGCTATCGGGCTTAGCTTCTTCTAAAACCCTGCAGTGTAAGAGGAAGGACTGTGCTGTGGTTACAGCAGGAACGCAAGCCGACATTCTCCTGTAAGGATGGGGTGTTAAGGTATGACTTTGTAGAAGGAATGCGAAGCAGTTTTGGTTTCTCAGTGCCGCTCAACCTAGGGCAATGAGGCAGATGTGCATGACATGTAGGACGTGAGAGAACACAGTTCCTGGAGCTGTTGGAGGGCTGAGGAAATCTAGCTCTCCCAGGGAAGAGTGCAGTGTGTTGCCCTACACTCAGCATACACAGAGCGACTGGGAATGTTTTCCGGACCTGGAAGTTTCTTAGCAGCCTAGTGGAGCCTGCCGGTGCTCGGTATTCGTGCAGGGAATAGGGTGCCCAGGCGAGGTCCTCCGTTTCCTGAAAAGCTTACTAACGTTAAAGAAAGCAGACCTAAAGCTAATGCCTCAAGGACTCTGCTCCAAGCTTCCACTTCGGCAGGGCTATTCAAGGCTTTACCTTGAGGAAAGGACTCACGTCAAGTTTCCTTTTAGCTCTAGAGTGTATCAGGAGGAGCTCCCACCCAGGCTATGAAAGCACCCTGTTGATGTAGAGAACACTCGTTCCTTTCCCAGAGCCCTGCCTGCAGTGACTAGAGACCCGTCCTAAACTTTGATTTAGGTAGCTTCAAGGCAGCATGAATGGAGCACTCAAAATGGGAAAACAAGGCTTGTGCCATAAGGTCCCCGGTTCCAGCGAACACGCAGCCTATCTCCTTGTGATTTCTACCAAGTATACACTCTAGCTACACACTGGTCCCTTCCTTGAATAAAGTTTATTTGGCACTGAGTTCTGCGTGTAGCCAACCGCCTCCCCCAAGGAGCGCTCTTGCTAGGCTCTCGGGCTTAGTTTCTTCTAAAACCCTGCAGTGTAAGAGGAAGAACTGTGCTTTGGTTACAGCAGGAACGCAAGCCGACACTCTTCTGTAAGGATGGGGTCTTAAGGTATGACTTTGTAGAAGGAATGCGAAGCAGTTTTGGTTTCTCAGTGCCGCTCAGCCTAGGGCAATGAGGCAGATGTGCATGACATGTAGGACGTGAGAGAACACAGTTCCTGGAGCTGTTGGAGTGCTGAGGAAATCTAGCTCTCCCAGGGAAGAGTGCAGTGTGTTGCCCTACACTCAGCATACACAGAGTGACTGGGAAAGTTTTCCGGGCCTGGAAGTTTCTTAGCAGCCTAGTGGAGCCTGCCGGTGCTCGGTGTTCGAGCAGGGAACAGGGTGCCCAGGAGAGGTCCTCCGTTTCCTGAAAAGCTTACTAACGTTAAAGAAAGCAGACCTAAAGCTAATGCCTCAAGGACTCTGCTCCAAGCTTCCACTTCGGCAGGGCTATTCAAGGCTTTACCTTGAGGAAAGGACTCACGTCAAGTTTCCTTTTAGCTCTAGAGCGTATCAGGAGGAGCTCCCACCCAGGTTTTGAAATCATCCTTTTGATGTAGAGAAGACTCGTTCCTTTCCCAGAGCCCTGCCTGCAGTGACTAGAGAGCCGTCCTAAAACTGTTATTTAGGTAGCTTCAAGGCAGCATGAATGGAGCACTCAAAATGAGAAAGCAAGGCTTGTGCCATTAGGCCCCCGTTGCCAGCGAACACGCAGCCTACCTCCTTGTGATTTCTACCAAGTAAGTATACACTCTTGCTAAACACTGGTCCCTTCCTTGAATAAAGTTTATTTGGCACGGAGTTCTGCGTGTAGCCAACCGCCTCCCGCAAGGAGCGCTCTTGCTAGGCTATCGGGCTTAGCTTCTTCTAAAACCCTGCAGTGTAAGAGGAAGGACTGTGCTTTGGTTACAGCAGGAACGCAAGCCGACATTCTCCTGTAAGGATGGGGTGTTAAGGTATGACTTTGTAGAAGGAATGCGAAGCAGTTTTGGTTTCTCAGTGCCGCTCAACCTAGGGCAATGAGGCAGATGTGCATGACATGTAGGACGTGAGAGAACACAGTTCCTGGAGCTGTTGGAGGGCTGAGGAAATCTAGCTCTCCCAGGGAAGAGTGCAGTGTGTTGCCCTACACTCAGCATACACAGAGCGACTGGGAATGTTTTCCGGACCTGGAAGTTTCTTAGCAGCCTAGTGGAGCCTGCCGGTGCTCGGTATTCGTGCAGGGAATAGGGTGCCCAGGCGAGGTCCTCCGTTTCCTGAAAAGCTTACTAACGTTAAAGAAAGCAGACCTAAAGCTAATGCCTCAAGGACTCTGCTCCAAGCTTCCACTTCGGCAGGGCTATTCAAGGCTTTACCTTGAGGAAAGGACTCACGTCAAGTTTCCTTTTAGCTCTAGAGTGTATCAGGAGGAGCTCCCACCCAGGCTATGAAAGCACCCTGTTGATGTAGAGAACACTCGTTCCTTTCCCAGAGCCCTGCCTGCAGTGACTAGAGACCCGTCCTAAACTTTGATTTAGGTAGCTTCAAGGCAGCATGAATGGAGCACTCAAAATGGGAAAACAAGGCTTGTGCCATAAGGCCCCCGGTTCCAGCGAACACGCAGCCTATCTCCTTGTGATTTCTACCAAGTATACACTCTAGCTACACACTGGTCCCTTCCTTGAATAAAGTTTATTTGGCACTGAGTTCTGCGTGTAGCCAACCGCCTCCCCCAAGGAGCGCTCTTGCTAGGCTCTCGGGCTTAGTTTCTTCTAAAACCCTGCAGTGTAAGAGGAAGAACTGTGCTTTGGTTACAGCAGGAACGCAAGCCGACTTTCTCCTGTAAGGATGGGGTCGTAAAGTATGACTTTGTGGAAGGAATGCGAAGCAGTTTTGGTTTCTCAGTGCTGCTCAGCCTAGGGCAATGAGGCAGATGTGCATGACATGTAGGACGTAAGAGAACACAGTTCCTGGAGCTGTTGGAGTGCTGAGGAAATCTAGCTCTCCCAGGGAAGAGTGCAGTGTGTTGCCCTACACTCAGCATACACAGAGTGACTGGGAAAGTTTTCCGGGCCTGGAAGTTTCTTAGCAGCCTAGTGGAGCCTGCCGGTGCTCGGTGTTCGAGCAGGGAACAGGGTGCCCAGGAGAGGTCCTCCGTTTCCTGAAAAGCTTACTAACGTTAAAGAAAGCAGACCTAAAGCTAATGCCTCAAGGACTCTGCTCCAAGCTTCCACTTCGGCAGGGCTATTCAAGGCTTTACCTTGAGGAAAGGACTCACGTCAAGTTTCCTTTTAGCTCTAGAGCGTATCAGGAGGAGCTCCCACCCAGGTTTTGAAATCATCCTTTTGATGTAGAGAAGACTCGTTCCTTTCCCAGAGCCCTGCCTGCAGTGACTAGAGAGCCGTCCTAAAACTGTTATTTAGGTAGCTTCAAGGCAGCATGAATGGAGCACTCAAAATGAGAAAGCAAGGCTTGTGCCATTAGGCCCCCGTTTCCAGCGAACACGCAGCCTACCTCCTTGTGATTTCTACCAAGTAAGTATACACTCTTGCTAAACACTGGTCCCTTCCTTGAATAAAGTTTATTTGGCACGGAGTTCTGCGTGTAGCCAACCGCCTCCCGCAAGGAGCGCTCTTGCTAGGCTATCGGGCTTAGCTTCTTCTAAAACCCTGCAGTGTAAGAGGAAGGACTGTGCTTTGGTTACAGCAGGAACGCAAGCCGACATTCTCCTGTAAGGATGGGGTGTTAAGGTATGACGTTGTAGAAGGAATGCGAAGCAGTTTTGGTTTCTCAGTGCCGCTCAACCTAGGGCAATGAGGCAGATGTGCATGACATGTAGGACGTGAGAGAACACAGTTCCTGGAGCTGTTGGAGGGCTGAGGAAATCTAGCTCTCCCAGGGAAGAGTGCAGTGTGTTGCCCTACACTCAGCATACACAGAGCGACTGGGAATGTTTTCCGGACCTGGAAGTTTCTTAGCAGCCTAGTGGAGCCTGCCGGTGCTCGGTATTCGTGCAGGGAATAGGGTGCCCAGGCGAGGTCCTCCGTTTCCTGAAAAGCTTACTAACGTTAAAGAAAGCAGACCTAAAGCTAATGCCTCAAGGACTCTGCTCCAAGCTTCCACTTCGGCAGGGCTATTCAAGGCTTTACCTTGAGGAAAGGACTCACGTCAAGTTTCCTTTTAGCTCTAGAGTGTATCAGGAGGAGCTCCCACCCAGGCTATGAAAGCACCCTGTTGATGTAGAGAACACTCGTTCCTTTCCCAGAGCCCTGCCTGCAGTGACTAGAGACCCGTCCTAAACTTTGATTTAGGTAGCTTCAAGGCAGCATGAATGGAGCACTCAAAATGGGAAAACAAGGCTTGTGCCATAAGGCCCCCGGTTCCAGCGAACACGCAGCCTATCTCCTTGTGATTTCTACCAAGTATACACTCTAGCTACACACTGGTCCCTTCCTTGAATAAAGTTTATTTGGCACTGAGTTCTGCGTGTAGCCAACCGCCTCCCCCAAGGAGCGCTCTTGCTAGGCTCTCGGGCTTAGTTTCTTCTAAAACCCTGCAGTGTAAGAGGAAGAACTGTGCTTTGGTTACAGCAGGAACGCAAGCCGACTTTCTCCTGTAAGGATGGGGTCGTAAAGTATGACTTTGTGGAAGGAATGCGAAGCAGTTTTGGTTTCTCAGTGCCGCTCAGCCTAGGGCAATGAGGCAGATGTGCATGACATGTAGGACGTAAGAGAACACAGTTCCTGGAGCTGTTGGAGTGCTGAGGAAATCTAGCTCTCCCAGGGAAGAGTGCAGTGTGTTGCCCTACACTCAACATACACTGAGTGACTGGGAAAGTTTTCCGGGCCTGGAAGTTTCTTAGCAGCCTAGTGGAGCCTGCCGGTGCTCGGTGTTCGTGCAGGGAATAGGGTGGCCAGGCGAGGTCCTCCGTTTCCAGAAATGCTTACTAACGTTAAAGAAAGCAGACCTAAAGCTAATGCCTCAAGGACTCTGCTCCAAGCTTCCACTTCGGCAGGGCTATTCAAGGCTTTACCTTGAGGAAAGGACTCACGTCAAGTTTCCTTTTAGCTCTAGAGCGTATCAGGAGGAGATCCCACCCAGGTTTTGAAATCATCCTGTTGATGTAGAGAAGACTCGTTCCTTTCCCAGAGCCCTGCCTGCAGTGACTAGAGAGCCGTCCTAAAACTGTTATTTAGGTAGCTTCAAGGCAGCATGAATGGAGCACTCAAAATGAGAAAGCAAGGCTTGTGCCATTAGGCCCCCGTTTCCAGCGAACACGCAGCCTACCTCCTTGTGATTTCTACCAAGTAAGTATACACTCTTGCTAAACACTGGTCCCTTCCTTGAATAAAGTTTATTTGGCACGGAGTTCTGCGTGTAGCCAACCGCCTCCCGCAAGGAGCGCTCTTGCTAGGCTATCGGGCTTAGCTTCTTCTAAAACCCTGCAGTGTAAGAGGAAGGACTGTGCTTTGGTTACAGCAGGAACGTAAGCCGACTTTCTCCTGTAAGGATGGGGTCTTAAGGTATGACTTTGTAGAAGGAATGCGAAGCAGTTTTGGTTTCTCAGTGCCGCTCAGCCTAGGGCAATGAGGCAGATGTGTATGACATGTAGGACGTGAGAGAACACAGTTCCTGGAGCTGTTGGAGTGCTGAGGAAATCTAGCTCTCCCAGGTAAGAGTGCAGTGTGTTGCCCTACACTCAGCATACACAGAGTGACTGGGAAAGTTTTCCGGGCCTGGAAGTTTCTTAGCAGCCTAGTGGAGCCTGCCAGTGCTCGGTATTCGTGCAGGGAATAGGGTGCCTAGGCGAGGTCCTCCGTTTCCTGAAAAGCTTACTAACGTTAAAGAAAGCAGACCTAAAGCTAATGCCTCAAGGACTCTGCTCCAAGCTTCCACTTCGGCAGGGCTATTCAAGGCTTTACCTTGAGGAAAGGACTCACGTCAAGTTTCCTTTTAGCTCTAGAGTGTATCAGGAGGAGCTCCCACCCAGGCTATGAAAGCACCCTGTTGATGTAGAGAACACTCGTTCCTTTCCCAGAGCCCTGCCTGCAGTGACTAGAGACCCGTCCTAAACTGTGATTTAGGTAGCTTCAAGGCAGCATGAATGGAGCACTCAAAATGGGAAAGCAAGGCTTGTGCCATAAGGCCCCCGTTTCCAGCGAAAACGCAGCCTACCTCCTTGTGATTACTACCAAGTAAGTATACACTCTTGCTACACACTGGTCCCTTCCTTGAATAAAGTTTATTTGGCACTGAGTTCTGCGTGTAGCCAACCGCCTCCCCCAAGGAGCGCTCTTGCTAGGCTTTCGGGCTTAGTTTCTTCTAAAACCCTGCAGTGTAAGAGGAAGAACTGTGCTTTGGTTACAGCAGGAAGGCAAGCCGACACTCTCCTGTAAGGATGGGGTCTTAAGGTATGACTTTGTAGAAGGAATGCGAAGCAGTTTTGGTTTCTCAGTGCCGCTCAGCCTAGGGCAATGAGGCAGATGTGCATGACATGTAGGACGTGAGAGAACACAGTTCCTGGAGCTGTTGGAGTGCTGAGGAAATCTAGCTCTCCCAGGGAAGAGTGCAGTGTGTTGCCCTACACTCAGCATACACAGAGTGACTGGGAAAGTTTTCCGGGCCTGGAAGTTTCTTAGCAGCCTAGTGGAGCCTGCCGGTGCTCGGTGTTCGAGCAGGGAACAGGGTGCCCAGGAGAGGTCCTTTGTTTCCTGAAAAGCTTACTAACGTTAAAGAAAGCAGACCTAAAGCTAATGCCTCAAGGACTCTGCTCCAAGCTTCCACTTCGGCAGGGCTATTCAAGGCTTTACCTTGAGGAAAGGACTCACGTCAAGTTTCCTTTTAGGTCTAGAGCGTATCAGGAGGAGCTCCCACCCAGGTTTTGAAATCATCCTTTTGATGTAGAGAAGACTCGTTCCTTTCCCAGAGCCCTGCCTGCAGTGACTATAGAGCCGTCCTAAAACTGTTATTTAGGTAGCTTCAAGGCAGCATGAATGGAGCACTCAAAATGAGAAAGCAAGGCTTGTGCCATTAGGCCCCCGTTGCCAGCGAACACGCAGCCTACCTCCTTGTGATTTCTACCAAGTAAGTATACACTCTTGCTAAACACTGGTCCCTTCCTTGAATAAAGTTTATTTGGCACGGAGTTCTGCGTGTAGCCAACCGCCTCCCACAAGGAGCGCTCTTGCTAGGCTATCGGGCTTAGCTTCTTCTAAAACCCTGCAGTGTAAGAGGAAGGACTGTGCTTTGGTTACAGCAGGAACGCAAGCCGACATTCTCCTGTAAGGATGGGGTCTTAAGGTATGACTTTGTAGAAGGAATGCGAAGCAGTTTTGGTTTCTCAGTGCCGCTCAGCCTAGGGCAATGAGGCAGATGTGCATGACATGTAGGACGTGAGAGAACACAGTTCCTGGAGCTGTTGGAGGGCTGAGGAAATCTAGCTCTCCCAGGGAAGAGTGCAGTGTGTTGCCCTACACTCAGCATACACAGAGCGACTGGGAATGTTTTCCGGGCCTGGAAGTTTCTTAGCAGCCTAGTGGAGCCTGCCGGTGCTCGGTATTCGTGCAGGGAATAGGGTGCCCAGGCGAGGTCCTCCGTTTCCTGAAAAGCTTACTAACGTTAAAGAAAGCAGACCTAAAGCTAATGCCTCAAGGACTCTGCTCCAAGCTTCCACTTCGGCAGGGCTATTCAAGGCTTTACCTTGAGGAAAGGACTCACGTCAAGTTTCCTTTTAGCTCTAGAGTGTATCAGGAGGAGCTCCCACCCAGGCTATGAAAGCACCCTGTTGATGTAGAGAACACTCGTTCCTTTCCCAGAGCCCTGCCTGCAGTGACTAGAGACCCGTCCTAAACTTTGATTTAGGTAGCTTCAAGGCAGCATGAATGGAGCACTCAAAATGGGAAAACAAGGCTTGTGCCATAAGGCCCCCGGTTCCAGCGAACACGCAGCCTACCTCCTTGTGATTTCTCCCAAGTATACACTCTAGCTACACACTGGTCCCTTCCTTGAATAAAGTTTATTTGGCACTGAGTTCTGCGTGTAGCCAACCGCCTCCCCCAAGGAACGCTCTAGCTAGGCTCTCGGGCTTAGTTTCTTCTAAAACCCTGCAGTGTAAGAGGAAGAACTGTGCTTTGGTTACAGCAGGAACGCAAGCCGACTTTCTCCTGTAAGGATGGGGTCGTAAAGTATGACTTTGTGGAAGGAATGCGAAGCAGTTTTGGTTTCTCAGTGCCGCTCAGCCTAGGGCAATGAGGCAGATGTGCATGACATGTAGGACGTAAGAGAACACAGTTCCTGGAGCTGTTGGAGTGCTGAGGAAATCTAGCTCTCCCAGGGAAGAGTGCAGTGTGTTGCCCTACACTCAACATACACTGAGTGACTGGGAAAGTTTTCCGGGCCTGGAAGTTTCTTAGCAGCCTAGTGGAGCCTGCCGGTGCTCGGTGTTCGTGCAGGGAATAGGGTGGCCAGGCGAGGTCCTCCGTTTCCAGAAATGCTTACTAACGTTAAAGAAAGCAGACCTAAAGCTAATGCCTCAAGGACTCTGCTCCAAGCTTCCATTTCGGCAGGGCTATTCAAGGCTTTACCTTGAGGAAAGGACTCACGTCAAGTTTCCTTTTAGCTCTAGAGCGTATCAGGAGGAGCTCCCACCCAGGTTTTGAAATCATCCTGTTGATGTAGAGAAGACTCGTTCCTTTCCCACAGCCCTGCCTGCAGTGACTAGAGAGCCGTCCTAAAACTGTTATTTAGGTAGCTTCAAGGCAGCATGAATGGAGCACTCAAAATGAGAAAGCAAGGCTTGTGCCATTAGGCCCCCGTTGCCAGCGAACACGCAGCCTACCTCCTTGTGATTTCTACCAAGTAAGTATACACTCTTGCTAAACACTGGTCCCTTCCTTGAATAAAGTTTATTTGGCACGGAGTTCTGCGTGTAGCCAACCGCCTCCCCCAAGGAGCGCTCTTGCTAGGCTATCGGGCTTAGCTTCTTCTAAAACCCTGCAGTGTAAGAGGAAGGACTGTGCTTTGGTTACAGCAGGAACGCAAGCCGACTTTCTCCTGTAAGGTTGGGGTCTTAAGGTATGACTTTGTAGAAGGAATGCGAAGCAGTTTTGGTTTCTCAGTGCCGCTCAGCCTAGGGCAATGAGGCAGATGTGTATGACATGTAGGACGTGAGAGAACACAGTTCCTGGAGCTGTTGGAGTGCTGAGGAAATCTAGCTCTCCCAGGGAAGAGTGCAGTGTGTTGCCCTACACTCAGCATACACAGAGTGACTGGGAAAGTTTTCCGGGCCTGGAAGTTTCTTAGCAGCCTAGTGGAGCCTGCCGGTGCTCGGTATTCGTGCAGGGAATAGGGTGCCCAGGCGAGGTCCTCCGTTTCCTGAAAAGCTTACTAACGTTAAAGAAAGCAGACCTAAAGCTAATGCCTCAAGGACTCTGCTCCAAGCTTCCACTTCGGCAGGGCTATTCAAGGCTTTACCTTGAGGAAAGGACTCACGTCAAGTTTCCTTTTAGCTCTAGAGTGTATCAGGAGGAGCTCCCACCCAGGCTATGAAAGCACCCTGTTGATGTAGAGAACACTCGTTCCTTTCCCAGAGCCCTGCCTGCAGTGACTAGAGAGCCGTCCTAAACTGTGATTTAGGTAGCTTCAAGGCAGCATGAATGGAGCACTCAAAATGGGAAAGCAAGGCTTGTGCCATAAGGCCCCCGTTTCCAGCGAAAACGCAGCCTACCTCCTTGTGATTATTACCAAGTAAGTATACACTCTTGCTACACACTGGTCCCTTCCTTGAATAAAGTTTATTTGGCACTGAGTTCTGCGTGTAGCCAACCGCCTCCCCCAAGGAGCGCTCTTGCTAGGCTCTCGGGCTTAGTTTCTTCTAAAACCCTGCAGTGTAAGAGGAAGAACTGTGCTTTGGTTACAGCAGGAAGGCAAGCCGACACTCTCCTGTAAGGATGGGGACTTAAGGTATGACTTTGTAGAAGGAATGCGAAGCAGTTTTGGTTTCTCAGTGCCGCTCAGCCTAGGGCAATGAGGCAGATTTGCATGACATGTAGGACGTGAGAGAACACAGTTCCTGGAGCTGTTGGAGTGCTGAGGAAATCTAGCTCTCCCAGGGAAGAGTGCAGTGTGTTGCCCTACACTCAGCATACACAGAGTGACTGGGAAAGTTTTCCGGGCCTGGAAGTTTCTTAGCAGCCTAGTGGAGCCTGCCGGTGCTCGGTATTCGTGCAGGGAATAGGGTGCCCAGGCGAGGTCCTCCGTTTCCTGAAAAGCTTACTAACGTTAAAGAAAGCAGACCTAAAGCTAATGCCTCAAGGACTCTGCTCCAAGCTTCCACTTCGGCAGGGCTATTCAAGGCTTTACCTTGAGGAAAGGACTCACGTCAAGTTTCCTTTTAGCTCTAGAGTGTATCAGGAGGAGCTCCCACCCAGGCTATGAAAGCACCCTGTTGATGTAGAGAACACTCGTTCCTTTCCCAGAGCCCTGCCTGCAGTGACTAGAGACCCGTCCTAAACTGTGATTTAGGTAGCTTCAAGGCAGCATGAATGGAGCACTCAAAATGGGAAAGCAAGGCTTGTGCCATAAGGCCCCCGTTTCCAGCGAAAACGCAGCCTACCTCCTTGTGATTACTACCAAGTAAGTATACACTCTTGCTACACACTGGTCCCTTCCTTGAATAAAGTTTATTTGGCACTGAGTTCTGCGTGTAGCCAACCGCCTCCCCCAAGGAGCGCTCTTGCTAGGCTCTCGGGCTTAGTTTCTTCTAAAACCCTGCAGTGTAAGAGGAAGAACTGTGCTTTGGTTACAGCAGGAAGGCAAGCCGACACTCTCCTGTAAGGATGGGGTCTTAAGGTATGACTTTGTAGAAGGAATGCGAAGCAGTTTTGGTTTCTCAGTGCCGCTCAGCCTAGGGCAATGAGGCAGATGTGCATGACATGTAGGACGTGAGAGAACACAGTTCCTGGAGCTGTTGGAGTGCTGAGGAAATCTAGCTCTCCCAGGGAAGAGTGCAGTGTGTTGCCCTACACTCAGCATACACAGAGTGACTGGGAATGTTTTCCGGGCCTGGAAGTTTCTTAGCAGCCTAGTGGAGCCTGCCGGTGCTCGGTGTTCGAGCAGGGAACAGGGTGCCCAGGAGAGGTCCTTTGTTTCCTGAAAAGCTTACTAACGTTAAAGAAAGCAGACCTAAAGCTAATGCCTCAAGGACTCTGCTCCAAGCTTCCACTTCGGCAGGGCTATTCAAGGCTTTACCTTGAGGAAAGGACTCACGTCAAGTTTCCTTTTAGGTCTAGAGCGTATCAGGAGGAGCTCCCACCCAGGTTTTGAAATCATCCTTTTGATGTAGAGAAGACTCGTTCCTTTCCCAGAGCCCTGCCTGCAGTGACTATAGAGCCGTCCTAAAACTGTTATTTAGGTAGCTTCAAGGCAGCATGAATGGAGCACTCAAAATGAGAAAGCAAGGCTTGTGCCATTAGGCCCCCGTTGCCAGCGAACACGCAGCCTACCTCCTTGTGATTTCTACCAAGTAAGTATACACTCTTGCTAAACACTGGTCCCTTCCTTGAATAAAGTTTATTTGGCACGGAGTTCTGCGTGTAGCCAACCGCCTCCCACAAGGAGCGCTCTTGCTAGGCTATCGGGCTTAGCTTCTTCTAAAACCCTGCAGTGTAAGAGGAAGGACTGTGCTTTGGTTACAGCAGGAACGCAAGCCGACATTCTCCTGTAAGGATGGGGTCTTAAGGTATGACTTTGTAGAAGGAATGCGAAGCAGTTTTGGTTTCTCAGTGCCGCTCAACCTAGGGCAATGAGGCAGATGTGCATGACATGTAGGACGTGAGAGAACACAGTTCCTGGAGCTGTTGGAGGGCTGAGGAAATCTAGCTCTCCCAGGGAAGAGTGCAGTGTGTTGCCCTACACTCAGCATACACAGAGCGACTGGGAATGTTTTCCGGGCCTGGAAGTTTCTTAGCAGCCTAGTGGAGCCTGCCGGTGCTCGGTATTCGTGCAGGGAATAGGGTGCCCAGGCGAGGTCCTCCGTTTCCTGAAAAGCTTACTAACGTTAAAGAAAGCAGACCTAAAGCTAATGCCTCAAGGACTCTGCTCCAAGCTTCCACTTCGGCAGGGCTATTCAAGGCTTTACCTTGAGGAAAGGACTCACGTCAAGTTTCCTTTTAGCTCTAGAGTGTATCAGGAGGAGCTCCCACCCAGGCTATGAAAGCACCCTGTTGATGTAGAGAACACTCGTTCCTTTCCCAGAGCCCTGCCTGCAGTGACTAGAGACCCGTCCTAAACTTTGATTTAGGTAGCTTCAAGGCAGCATGAATGGAGCACTCAAAATGGGAAAACAAGGCTTGTGCCATAAGGCCCCCGTTTCCAGCGAAAACGCAGCCTACCTCCTTGTGATTATTACCAAGTAAGTATACACTCTTGCTACACACTGGTCCCTTCCTTGAATAAAGTTTATTTGGCACTGAGTTCTGCGTGTAGCCAACCGCCTCCCCCAAGGAGCGCTCTTGCTAGGCTCTCGGGCTTAGTTTCTTCTAAAACCCTGCAGTGTAAGAGGAAGAACTGTGCTTTGGTTACAGCAGGAAAGCAAGCCGACACTCTCCTGTAAGGATGGGGACTTAAGGTATGACTTTGTAGAAGGAATGCGAAGCAGTTTTGGTTTCTCAGTGCCGCTCAGCCTAGGGCAATGAGGCAGATTTGCATGACATGTAGGACGTGAGAGAACACAGTTCCTGGAGCTGTTGGAGTGCTGAGGAAATCTAGCTCTCCCAGGGAAGAGTGCAGTGTGTTGCCCTACACTCAGCATACACAGAGTGACTGGGAAAGGTTTCTGGGCCTGGAAGTTTCTTAGCAGCCTAGTGGAGCCTGCCGGTGCTCGGTATTCGTGCAGGGAATAGGGTGCCCAGGCGAGGTCCTCGGTTTCCTGAAAAGCTTACTAACGTTAAAGAAAGCAGACTTAAAGCTAATGCCTCAAGGACTCTGCTCCAAGCTTCCACTTCGGCAGGGTTATTCAAGGCTTTACCTTGAGGAAAGGACTCACGTCAAGTTTCCTTTTAGCTCTAGAGTGTATCAGGAGGAGCTCCCACCCAGGCTATGAAAGCACCCTGTTGATGTAGAGAACACTCGTTCCTTTCCCAGAGCCCTGCCTGCAGTGACTAGAGACCCGTCCTAAACTGTGATTTAGGTAGCTTCAAGGCAGCATGAATGGAGCACTCAAAATGGGAAAGCAAGGCTTGTGCCATAAGGCCCCCGTTTCCAGCGAACACGCAGCCTATCTCCTTGTGATTTCTACCAAGTAAGTATACACTCTTGCTACACACTGGTCCCTTCCTTGAATAAAGTGTATTTGGCACTGAGTTCTGCGTGTAGCCAACCGCCTCCCCCAAGGAGCGCTCTTGCTAGGCTCTCGGGCTTAGTTTCTTCTAAAACCCTGCAGTGTAAGAGGAAGAACTGTGCTTTGGTTACAGCAGGAAGGCAAGCCGACACTCTCCTGTAAGGATGGGGTCTTAAGGTATGACTTTGTAGAAGGAATGCGAAGCAGTTTTTGTTTCTCAGTGCCGCTCAGCCTAGGGCAATGAGGCAGATGTGCATGACATGTAGGACGTGAGAGAACACAGTTCCTGGAGCTGTTGGAGTGCTGAGGAAATCTAGCTCTCCCAGGGAAGAGTGCAGTGTGTTGCCCTACACTCAGCATACACTGAGTGACTGGGAAAGTTTTCCGGGCCTGGAAGTTTCTTAGCAGCCTAGTGGAGCCTGCCGGTGCTCGGTGTTCGAGCAGGGAACAGGGTGCCCAGGAGAGGTCCTCCGTTTCCTGAAAAGCTTACTAACGTTAAAGAAAGCAGACCTAAAGCTAATGCCTCAAGGACTCTGCTCCAAGCTTCCACTTCGGCAGGGCTATTCAAGGCTTTACCTTGAGGAAAGGACTCACGTCAAGTTTCCTTTTAGCTCTAGAGCGTATCAGGAGGAGCTCCCACCCAGGTTTTGAAATCATCCTTTTGATGTAGAAAAGACTCGTTCCTTTCCCAGAGCCCTGCCTGCAGTGACTAGAGAGCCGTCCTAAAACTGTTATTTAGGTAGCTTCAAGGCAGCATGAATGGAGCACTCAAAATGAAAAAGCAAGGCTTGTGCCTTTAGGCTCCCGTTTCCAGCGAACACGCAGCCTACCTCCTTGTGATTTCTACCAAGTAAGTATACACTCTTGCTAAACACTGGTCCCTTCCTTGAATAAAGTTTATTTGGCACGGAGTTCTGCGTGTAGCCAACCGCCTCCCGCAAGGAGCGCTCTTGCTAGGCTATCGGGCTTAGCTTCTTCTAAAACCCTGCAGTGTAAGAGGAAGGACTGTGCTTTGGTTACAGCAGGAACGCAAGCCGACTTTCTCCTGTAAGGATGGGGTCTTAAGGTATGACTTTGTAGAAGGAATGCGAAGCAGTTTTGGTTTCTCAGTGCCGCTCAGCCTAGGGCAATGAGGCAGATGTGTATGACATGTAGGACGTGAGAGAACACAGTTCCTGGAGCTGTTGGAGTGCTGAGGAAATCTAGCTCTCCCAGGGAAGAGTGCAGTGTGTTGCCCTACACTCAGCATACACAGAGTGACTGGGAAAGGTTTCTGGGCCTGGAAGTTTCTTAACAGCCTAGTGGAGCCTGCCGTTGCTCGGTGTTCGAGCAGGGAATAGGGTGCCCAGGAGAGGTCCTCCGTTTCCTGAAACGCTTACTAACGTTAAAGAAAGCAGACCTAAAGCTAATGCCTCAAGGACTCTGCTCCAAGCTTCCACTTCGGCAGGGCTATTCAAGGCTTTACCTTGAGGAAAGGACTCACGTCAAGTTTCCTTTTAGCTCTAGAGTGTATCAGGAGGAGCTCCCACCCAGGCTATGAAAGCACCCTGTTGATGTAGAGAACACTCGTTCCTTTCCCAGAGCCCTGCCTGCAGTGACTAGAGAGCCGTCCTAAACTGTGATTTAGGTAGCTTCAAGGCAGCATGAATGGAGCACTCAAAATGGGAAAGCAAGGCTTGTGCCATAAGGCCCCCGTTTCCAGCGAAAACGCAGCCTACCTCCTTGTGATTACTACCAAGTAAGTATACACTCTTGCTAAACACTGGTCCCTTCCTTGAATAAAGTTTATTTGGCACTGAGTTCTGCGTGTAGCCAACCGCCTCCCCCAAGGAGCGCTCTTGCTAGGCTCTCGGGCTTAGTTTCTTCTAAAACCCTGCAGTGTAAGAGGAAGAACTGTGCTTTGGTTACAGCAGGAAGGCAAGCCGACACTCTCCTGTAAGGATGGGGTCTTAAGGTATGACTTTGTAGAAGGAATGCGAAGCAGTTTTGGTTTCTCAGTGCCGCTCAGCCTAGGGCAATGAGGCAGATGTGCATGACATGTAGGACGTGAGAGAACACAGTTCCTGGAGCTGTTGGAGTGCTGAGGAAATCTAGCTCTCCCAGGGAAGAGTGCAGTGTGTTGCCCTACACTCAGCATACACAGAGTGACTGGGAAAGTTTTCCGGGCCTGGAAGTTTCTTAGCAGCCTAGTGGAGCCTGCCGGTGCTCGGTGTTCGAGCAGGGAACAGGGTGCCCAGGAGAGGTCCTCCGTTTCCTGAAAAGCTTACTAACGTTAAAGAAAGCAGACCTAAAGCTAATGCCTCAAGGACTCTGCTCCAAGCTTCCACTTCGGCAGGGCTATTCAAGGCTTTACCTTGAGGAAAGGACTCACGTCAAGTTTCCTTTTAGCTCTAGAGCGTATCAGGAGGAGCTCCCACCCAGGTTTTGAAATCATCCTTTTGATGTAGAGAAGACTCGTTCCTTTCCCAGAGCCCTGCCTGCAGTGACTAGAGAGCCGTCCTAAAACTGTTATTTAGGTAGCTTCAAGGCAGCATGAATGGAGCACTCAAAATGAGAAAGCAAGGCTTGTGCCATTAGGCCCCCGTTGCCAGCGAACACGCAGCCTACCTCCTTGTGATTTCTACCAAGTAAGTATACACTCTTGCTAAACACTGGTCCCTTCCTTGAATAAAGTTTATTTGGCACGGAGTTCTGCGTGTAGCCAACCGCCTCCCGCAAGGAGCGCTCTTGCTAGGCTATCGGGCTTAGCTTCTTCTAAAACCCTGCAGTGTAAGAGGAAGGACTGTGCTGTGGTTACAGCAGGAACGCAAGCCGACATTCTCCTGTAAGGATGGGGTGTTAAGGTATGACTTTGTAGAAGGAATGCGAAGCAGTTTTGGTTTCTCAGTGCCGCTCAACCTAGGGCAATGAGGCAGATGTGCATGACATGTAGGACGTGAGAGAACACAGTTCCTGGAGCTGTTGGAGGGCTGAGGAAATCTAGCTCTCCCAGGGAAGAGTGCAGTGTGTTGCCCTACACTCAGCATACACAGAGCGACTGGGAATGTTTTCCGGACCTGGAAGTTTCTTAGCAGCCTAGTGGAGCCTGCCGGTGCTCGGTATTCGTGCAGGGAATAGGGTGCCCAGGCGAGGTCCTCCGTTTCCTGAAAAGCTTACTAACGTTAAAGAAAGCAGACCTAAAGCTAATGCCTCAAGGACTCTGCTCCAAGCTTCCACTTCGGCAGGGCTATTCAAGGCTTTACCTTGAGGAAAGGACTCACGTCAAGTTTCCTTTTAGCTCTAGAGTGTATCAGGAGGAGCTCCCACCCAGGCTATGAAAGCACCCTGTTGATGTAGAGAACACTCGTTCCTTTCCCAGAGCCCTGCCTGCAGTGACTAGAGACCCGTCCTAAACTTTGATTTAGGTAGCTTCAAGGCAGCATGAATGGAGCACTCAAAATGGGAAAACAAGGCTTGTGCCATAAGGTCCCCGGTTCCAGCGAACACGCAGCCTATCTCCTTGTGATTTCTACCAAGTATACACTCTAGCTACACACTGGTCCCTTCCTTGAATAAAGTTTATTTGGCACTGAGTTCTGCGTGTAGCCAACCGCCTCCCCCAAGGAGCGCTCTTGCTAGGCTCTCGGGCTTAGTTTCTTCTAAAACCCTGCAGTGTAAGAGGAAGAACTGTGCTTTGGTTACAGCAGGAACGCAAGCCGACACTCTCCTGTAAGGATGGGGTCTTAAGGTATGACTTTGTAGAAGGAATGCGAAGCAGTTTTGGTTTCTCAGTGCCGCTCAGCCTAGGGCAATGAGGCAGATGTGCATGACATGTAGGACGTGAGAGAACACAGTTCCTGGAGCTGTTGGAGTGCTGAGGAAATCTAGCTCTCCCAGGGAAGAGTGCAGTGTGTTGCCCTACACTCAGCATACACAGAGTGACTGGGAAAGTTTTCCGGGCCTGGAAGTTTCTTAGCAGCCTAGTGGAGCCTGCCGGTGCTCGGTGTTCGAGCAGGGAACAGGGTGCCCAGGAGAGGTCCTCCGTTTCCTGAAAAGCTTACTAACGTTAAAGAAAGCAGACCTAAAGCTAATGCCTCAAGGACTCTGCTCCAAGCTTCCACTTCGGCAGGGCTATTCAAGGCTTTACCTTGAGGAAAGGACTCACGTCAAGTTTCCTTTTAGCTCTAGAGCGTATCAGGAGGAGCTCCCACCCAGGTTTTGAAATCATCCTTTTGATGTAGAGAAGACTCGTTCCTTTCCCAGAGCCCTGCCTGCAGTGACTAGAGAGCCGTCCTAAAACTGTTATTTAGGTAGCTTCAAGGCAGCATGAATGGAGCACTCAAAATGAGAAAGCAAGGCTTGTGCCATTAGGCCCCCGTTGCCAGCGAACACGCAGCCTACCTCCTTGTGATTTCTACCAAGTAAGTATACACTCTTGCTAAACACTGGTCCCTTCCTTGAATAAAGTTTATTTGGCACGGAGTTCTGCGTGTAGCCAACCGCCTCCCGCAAGGAGCGCTCTTGCTAGGCTATCGGGCTTAGCTTCTTCTAAAACCCTGCAGTGTAAGAGGAAGGACTGTGCTTTGGTTACAGCAGGAACGCAAGCCGACATTCTCCTGTAAGGATGGGGTGTTAAGGTATGACTTTGTAGAAGGAATGCGAAGCAGTTTTGGTTTCTCAGTGCCGCTCAACCTAGGGCAATGAGGCAGATGTGCATGACATGTAGGACGTGAGAGAACACAGTTCCTGGAGCTGTTGGAGGGCTGAGGAAATCTAGCTCTCCCAGGGAAGAGTGCAGTGTGTTGCCCTACACTCAGCATACACAGAGCGACTGGGAATGTTTTCCGGACCTGGAAGTTTCTTAGCAGCCTAGTGGAGCCTGCCGGTGCTCGGTATTCGTGCAGGGAATAGGGTGCCCAGGCGAGGTCCTCCGTTTCCTGAAAAGCTTACTAACGTTAAAGAAAGCAGACCTAAAGCTAATGCCTCAAGGACTCTGCTCCAAGCTTCCACTTCGGCAGGGCTATTCAAGGCTTTACCTTGAGGAAAGGACTCACGTCAAGTTTCCTTTTAGCTCTAGAGTGTATCAGGAGGAGCTCCCACCCAGGCTATGAAAGCACCCTGTTGATGTAGAGAACACTCGTTCCTTTCCCAGAGCCCTGCCTGCAGTGACTAGAGACCCGTCCTAAACTTTGATTTAGGTAGCTTCAAGGCAGCATGAATGGAGCACTCAAAATGGGAAAACAAGGCTTGTGCCATAAGGCCCCCGGTTCCAGCGAACACGCAGCCTATCTCCTTGTGATTTCTACCAAGTATACACTCTAGCTACACACTGGTCCCTTCCTTGAATAAAGTTTATTTGGCACTGAGTTCTGCGTGTAGCCAACCGCCTCCCCCAAGGAGCGCTCTTGCTAGGCTCTCGGGCTTAGTTTCTTCTAAAACCCTGCAGTGTAAGAGGAAGAACTGTGCTTTGGTTACAGCAGGAACGCAAGCCGACTTTCTCCTGTAAGGATGGGGTCGTAAAGTATGACTTTGTGGAAGGAATGCGAAGCAGTTTTGGTTTCTCAGTGCTGCTCAGCCTAGGGCAATGAGGCAGATGTGCATGACATGTAGGACGTAAGAGAACACAGTTCCTGGAGCTGTTGGAGTGCTGAGGAAATCTAGCTCTCCCAGGGAAGAGTGCAGTGTGTTGCCCTACACTCAGCATACACAGAGTGACTGGGAAAGTTTTCCGGGCCTGGAAGTTTCTTAGCAGCCTAGTGGAGCCTGCCGGTGCTCGGTGTTCGAGCAGGGAACAGGGTGCCCAGGAGAGGTCCTCCGTTTCCTGAAAAGCTTACTAACGTTAAAGAAAGCAGACCTAAAGCTAATGCCTCAAGGACTCTGCTCCAAGCTTCCACTTCGGCAGGGCTATTCAAGGCTTTACCTTGAGGAAAGGACTCACGTCAAGTTTCCTTTTAGCTCTAGAGCGTATCAGGAGGAGCTCCCACCCAGGTTTTGAAATCATCCTTTTGATGTAGAGAAGACTCGTTCCTTTCCCAGAGCCCTGCCTGCAGTGACTAGAGAGCCGTCCTAAAACTGTTATTTAGGTAGCTTCAAGGCAGCATGAATGGAGCACTCAAAATGAGAAAGCAAGGCTTGTGCCATTAGGCCCCCGTTGCCAGCGAACACGCAGCCTACCTCCTTGTGATTTCTACCAAGTAAGTATACACTCTTGCTAAACACTGGTCCCTTCCTTGAATAAAGTTTATTTGGCACGGAGTTCTGCGTGTAGCCAACCGCCTCCCGCAAGGAGCGCTCTTGCTAGGCTATCGGGCTTAGCTTCTTCTAAAACCCTGCAGTGTAAGAGGAAGGACTGTGCTTTGGTTACAGCAGGAACGCAAGCCGACATTCTCCTGTAAGGATGGGGTGTTAAGGTATGACTTTGTAGAAGGAATGCGAAGCAGTTTTGGTTTCTCAGTGCCGCTCAACCTAGGGCAATGAGGCAGATGTGCATGACATGTAGGACGTGAGAGAACACAGTTCCTGGAGCTGTTGGAGGGCTGAGGAAATCTAGCTCTCCCAGGGAAGAGTGCAGTGTGTTGCCCTACACTCAGCATACACAGAGCGACTGGGAATGTTTTCCGGACCTGGAAGTTTCTTAGCAGCCTAGTGGAGCCTGCCGGTGCTCGGTATTCGTGCAGGGAATAGGGTGCCCAGGCGAGGTCCTCCGTTTCCTGAAAAGCTTACTAACGTTAAAGAAAGCAGACCTAAAGCTAATGCCTCAAGGACTCTGCTCCAAGCTTCCACTTCGGCAGGGCTATTCAAGGCTTTACCTTGAGGAAAGGACTCACGTCAAGTTTCCTTTTAGCTCTAGAGTGTATCAGGAGGAGCTCCCACCCAGGCTATGAAAGCACCCTGTTGATGTAGAGAACACTCGTTCCTTTCCCAGAGCCCTGCCTGCAGTGACTAGAGACCCGTCCTAAACTTTGATTTAGGTAGCTTCAAGGCAGCATGAATGGAGCACTCAAAATGGGAAAACAAGGCTTGTGCCATAAGGTCCCCGGTTCCAGCGAACACGCAGCCTATCTCCTTGTGATTTCTACCAAGTATACACTCTAGCTACACACTGGTCCCTTCCTTGAATAAAGTTTATTTGGCACTGAGTTCTGCGTGTAGCCAACCGCCTCCCCCAAGGAGCGCTCTTGCTAGGCTCTCGGGCTTAGTTTCTTCTAAAACCCTGCAGTGTAAGAGGAAGAACTGTGCTTTGGTTACAGCAGGAACGCAAGCCGACACTCTCCTGTAAGGATGGGGTCTTAAGGTATGACTTTGTAGAAGGAATGCGAAGCAGTTTTGGTTTCTCAGTGCCGCTCAGCCTAGGGCAATGAGGCAGATGTGCATGACATGTAGGACGTGAGAGAACACAGTTCCTGGAGCTGTTGGAGTGCTGAGGAAATCTAGCTCTCCCAGGGAAGAGTGCAGTGTGTTGCCCTACACTCAGCATACACAGAGTGACTGGGAAAGTTTTCCGGGCCTGGAAGTTTCTTAGCAGCCTAGTGGAGCCTGCCGGTGCTCGGTGTTCGAGCAGGGAACAGGGTGCCCAGGAGAGGTCCTCCGTTTCCTGAAAAGCTTACTAACGTTAAAGAAAGCAGACCTAAAGCTAATGCCTCAAGGACTCTGCTCCAAGCTTCCACTTCGGCAGGGCTATTCAAGGCTTTACCTTGAGGAAAGGACTCACGTCAAGTTTCCTTTTAGCTCTAGAGCGTATCAGGAGGAGCTCCCACCCAGGTTTTGAAATCATCCTTTTGATGTAGAGAAGACTCGTTCCTTTCCCAGAGCCCTGCCTGCAGTGACTAGAGAGCCGTCCTAAAACTGTTATTTAGGTAGCTTCAAGGCAGCATGAATGGAGCACTCAAAATGAGAAAGCAAGGCTTGTGCCATTAGGCCCCCGTTGCCAGCGAACACGCAGCCTACCTCCTTGTGATTTCTACCAAGTAAGTATACACTCTTGCTAAACACTGGTCCCTTCCTTGAATAAAGTTTATTTGGCACGGAGTTCTGCGTGTAGCCAACCGCCTCCCGCAAGGAGCGCTCTTGCTAGGCTATCGGGCTTAGCTTCTTCTAAAACCCTGCAGTGTAAGAGGAAGGACTGTGCTTTGGTTACAGCAGGAACGCAAGCCGACATTCTCCTGTAAGGATGGGGTGTTAAGGTATGACTTTGTAGAAGGAATGCGAAGCAGTTTTGGTTTCTCAGTGCCGCTCAACCTAGGGCAATGAGGCAGATGTGCATGACATGTAGGACGTGAGAGAACACAGTTCCTGGAGCTGTTGGAGGGCTGAGGAAATCTAGCTCTCCCAGGGAAGAGTGCAGTGTGTTGCCCTACACTCAGCATACACAGAGCGACTGGGAATGTTTTCCGGACCTGGAAGTTTCTTAGCAGCCTAGTGGAGCCTGCCGGTGCTCGGTATTCGTGCAGGGAATAGGGTGCCCAGGCGAGGTCCTCCGTTTCCTGAAAAGCTTACTAACGTTAAAGAAAGCAGACCTAAAGCTAATGCCTCAAGGACTCTGCTCCAAGCTTCCACTTCGGCAGGGCTATTCAAGGCTTTACCTTGAGGAAAGGACTCACGTCAAGTTTCCTTTTAGCTCTAGAGTGTATCAGGAGGAGCTCCCACCCAGGCTATGAAAGCACCCTGTTGATGTAGAGAACACTCGTTCCTTTCCCAGAGCCCTGCCTGCAGTGACTAGAGACCCGTCCTAAACTTTGATTTAGGTAGCTTCAAGGCAGCATGAATGGAGCACTCAAAATGGGAAAACAAGGCTTGTGCCATAAGGCCCCCGGTTCCAGCGAACACGCAGCCTATCTCCTTGTGATTTCTACCAAGTATACACTCTAGCTACACACTGGTCCCTTCCTTGAATAAAGTTTATTTGGCACTGAGTTCTGCGTGTAGCCAACCGCCTCCCCCAAGGAGCGCTCTTGCTAGGCTCTCGGGCTTAGTTTCTTCTAAAACCCTGCAGTGTAAGAGGAAGAACTGTGCTTTGGTTACAGCAGGAACGCAAGCCGACTTTCTCCTGTAAGGATGGGGTCGTAAAGTATGACTTTGTGGAAGGAATGCGAAGCAGTTTTGGTTTCTCAGTGCTGCTCAGCCTAGGGCAATGAGGCAGATGTGCATGACATGTAGGACGTAAGAGAACACAGTTCCTGGAGCTGTTGGAGTGCTGAGGAAATCTAGCTCTCCCAGGGAAGAGTGCAGTGTGTTGCCCTACACTCAGCATACACAGAGTGACTGGGAAAGTTTTCCGGGCCTGGAAGTTTCTTAGCAGCCTAGTGGAGCCTGCCGGTGCTCGGTGTTCGAGCAGGGAACAGGGTGCCCAGGAGAGGTCCTCCGTTTCCTGAAAAGCTTACTAACGTTAAAGAAAGCAGACCTAAAGCTAATGCCTCAAGGACTCTGCTCCAAGCTTCCACTTCGGCAGGGCTATTCAAGGCTTTACCTTGAGGAAAGGACTCACGTCAAGTTTCCTTTTAGCTCTAGAGCGTATCAGGAGGAGCTCCCACCCAGGTTTTGAAATCATCCTTTTGATGTAGAGAAGACTCGTTCCTTTCCCAGAGCCCTGCCTGCAGTGACTAGAGAGCCGTCCTAAAACTGTTATTTAGGTAGCTTCAAGGCAGCATGAATGGAGCACTCAAAATGAGAAAGCAAGGCTTGTGCCATTAGGCCCCCGTTGCCAGCGAACACGCAGCCTACCTCCTTGTGATTTCTACCAAGTAAGTATACACTCTTGCTAAACACTGGTCCCTTCCTTGAATAAAGTTTATTTGGCACGGAGTTCTGCGTGTAGCCAACCGCCTCCCGCAAGGAGCGCTCTTGCTAGGCTATCGGGCTTAGCTTCTTCTAAAACCCTGCAGTGTAAGAGGAAGGACTGTGCTTTGGTTACAGCAGGAACGCAAGCCGACATTCTCCTGTAAGGATGGGGTGTTAAGGTATGACTTTGTAGAAGGAATGCGAAGCAGTTTTGGTTTCTCAGTGCCGCTCAACCTAGGGCAATGAGGCAGATGTGCATGACATGTAGGACGTGAGAGAACACAGTTCCTGGAGCTGTTGGAGGGCTGAGGAAATCTAGCTCTCCCAGGGAAGAGTGCAGTGTGTTGCCCTACACTCAGCATACACAGAGCGACTGGGAATGTTTTCCGGACCTGGAAGTTTCTTAGCAGCCTAGTGGAGCCTGCCGGTGCTCGGTATTCGTGCAGGGAATAGGGTGCCCAGGCGAGGTCCTCCGTTTCCTGAAAAGCTTACTAACGTTAAAGAAAGCAGACCTAAAGCTAATGCCTCAAGGACTCTGCTCCAAGCTTCCACTTCGGCAGGGCTATTCAAGGCTTTACCTTGAGGAAAGGACTCACGTCAAGTTTCCTTTTAGCTCTAGAGTGTATCAGGAGGAGCTCCCACCCAGGCTATGAAAGCACCCTGTTGATGTAGAGAACACTCGTTCCTTTCCCAGAGCCCTGCCTGCAGTGACTAGAGACCCGTCCTAAACTTTGATTTAGGTAGCTTCAAGGCAGCATGAATGGAGCACTCAAAATGGGAAAACAAGGCTTGTGCCATAAGGCCCCCGGTTCCAGCGAACACGCAGCCTATCTCCTTGTGATTTCTACCAAGTATACACTCTAGCTACACACTGGTCCCTTCCTTGAATAAAGTTTATTTGGCACTGAGTTCTGCGTGTAGCCAACCGCCTCCCCCAAGGAGCGCTCTTGCTAGGCTCTCGGGCTTAGTTTCTTCTAAAACCCTGCAGTGTAAGAGGAAGAACTGTGCTTTGGTTACAGCAGGAACGCAAGCCGACTTTCTCCTGTAAGGATGGGGTCGTAAAGTATGACTTTGTGGAAGGAATGCGAAGCAGTTTTGGTTTCTCAGTGCTGCTCAGCCTAGGGCAATGAGGCAGATGTGCATGACATGTAGGACGTAAGAGAACACAGTTCCTGGAGCTGTTGGAGTGCTGAGGAAATCTAGCTCTCCCAGGGAAGAGTGCAGTGTGTTGCCCTACACTCAGCATACACAGAGTGACTGGGAAAGTTTTCCGGGCCTGGAAGTTTCTTAGCAGCCTAGTGGAGCCTGCCGGTGCTCGGTGTTCGAGCAGGGAACAGGGTGCCCAGGAGAGGTCCTCCGTTTCCTGAAAAGCTTACTAACGTTAAAGAAAGCAGACCTAAAGCTAATGCCTCAAGGACTCTGCTCCAAGCTTCCACTTCGGCAGGGCTATTCAAGGCTTTACCTTGAGGAAAGGACTCACGTCAAGTTTCCTTTTAGCTCTAGAGCGTATCAGGAGGAGCTCCCACCCAGGTTTTGAAATCATCCTTTTGATGTAGAGAAGACTCGTTCCTTTCCCAGAGCCCTGCCTGCAGTGACTAGAGAGCCGTCCTAAAACTGTTATTTAGGTAGCTTCAAGGCAGCATGAATGGAGCACTCAAAATGAGAAAGCAAGGCTTGTGCCATTAGGCCCCCGTTTCCAGCGAACACGCAGCCTACCTCCTTGTGATTTCTACCAAGTAAGTATACACTCTTGCTAAACACTGGTCCCTTCCTTGAATAAAGTTTATTTGGCACGGAGTTCTGCGTGTAGCCAACCGCCTCCCGCAAGGAGCGCTCTTGCTAGGCTATCGGGCTTAGCTTCTTCTAAAACCCTGCAGTGTAAGAGGAAGGACTGTGCTTTGGTTACAGCAGGAACGCAAGCCGACATTCTCCTGTAAGGATGGGGTGTTAAGGTATGACGTTGTAGAAGGAATGCGAAGCAGTTTTGGTTTCTCAGTGCCGCTCAACCTAGGGCAATGAGGCAGATGTGCATGACATGTAGGACGTGAGAGAACACAGTTCCTGGAGCTGTTGGAGGGCTGAGGAAATCTAGCTCTCCCAGGGAAGAGTGCAGTGTGTTGCCCTACACTCAGCATACACAGAGCGACTGGGAATGTTTTCCGGACCTGGAAGTTTCTTAGCAGCCTAGTGGAGCCTGCCGGTGCTCGGTATTCGTGCAGGGAATAGGGTGCCCAGGCGAGGTCCTCCGTTTCCTGAAAAGCTTACTAACGTTAAAGAAAGCAGACCTAAAGCTAATGCCTCAAGGACTCTGCTCCAAGCTTCCACTTCGGCAGGGCTATTCAAGGCTTTACCTTGAGGAAAGGACTCACGTCAAGTTTCCTTTTAGCTCTAGAGTGTATCAGGAGGAGCTCCCACCCAGGCTATGAAAGCACCCTGTTGATGTAGAGAACACTCGTTCCTTTCCCAGAGCCCTGCCTGCAGTGACTAGAGACCCGTCCTAAACTTTGATTTAGGTAGCTTCAAGGCAGCATGAATGGAGCACTCAAAATGGGAAAACAAGGCTTGTGCCATAAGGCCCCCGGTTCCAGCGAACACGCAGCCTATCTCCTTGTGATTTCTACAAAGTATACACTCTAGCTACACACTGGTCCCTTCCTTGAATAAAGTTTATTTGGCACTGAGTTCTGCGTGTAGCCAACCGCCTCCCCCAAGGAGCGCTCTTGCTAGGCTCTCGGGCTTAGTTTCTTCTAAAACCCTGCAGTGTAAGAGGAAGAACTGTGCTTTGGTTACAGCAGGAACGCAAGCCGACTTTCTCCTGTAAGGATGGGGTCGTAAAGTATGACTTTGTGGAAGGAATGCGAAGCAGTTTTGGTTTCTCAGTGCCGCTCAGCCTAGGGCAATGAGGCAGATGTGCATGACATGTAGGACGTAAGAGAACACAGTTCCTGGAGCTGTTGGAGTGCTGAGGAAATCTAGCTCTCCCAGGGAAGAGTGCAGTGTGTTGCCCTACACTCAACATACACTGAGTGACTGGGAAAGTTTTCCGGGCCTGGAAGTTTCTTAGCAGCCTAGTGGAGCCTGCCGGTGCTCGGTGTTCGTGCAGGGAATAGGGTGGCCAGGCGAGGTCCTCCGTTTCCAGAAATGCTTACTAACGTTAAAGAAAGCAGACCTAAAGCTAATGCCTCAAGGACTCTGCTCCAAGCTTCCACTTCGGCAGGGCTATTCAAGGCTTTACCTTGAGGAAAGGACTCACGTCAAGTTTCCTTTTAGCTCTAGAGCGTATCAGGAGGAGATCCCACCCAGGTTTTGAAATCATCCTGTTGATGTAGAGAAGACTCGTTCCTTTCCCAGAGCCCTGCCTGCAGTGACTAGAGAGCCGTCCTAAAACTGTTATTTAGGTAGCTTCAAGGCAGCATGAATGGAGCACTCAAAATGAGAAAGCAAGGCTTGTGCCATTAGGCCCCCGTTTCCAGCGAACACGCAGCCTACCTCCTTGTGATTTCTACCAAGTAAGTATACACTCTTGCTAAACACTGGTCCCTTCCTTGAATAAAGTTTATTTGGCACGGAGTTCTGCGTGTAGCCAACCGCCTCCCGCAAGGAGCGCTCTTGCTAGGCTATCGGGCTTAGCTTCTTCTAAAACCCTGCAGTGTAAGAGGAAGGACTGTGCTTTGGTTACAGCAGGAACGTAAGCCGACTTTCTCCTGTAAGGATGGGGTCTTAAGGTATGACTTTGTAGAAGGAATGCGAAGCAGTTTTGGTTTCTCAGTGCCGCTCAGCCTAGGGCAATGAGGCAGATGTGTATGACATGTAGGACGTGAGAGAACACAGTTCCTGGAGCTGTTGGAGTGCTGAGGAAATCTAGCTCTCCCAGGTAAGAGTGCAGTGTGTTGCCCTACACTCAGCATACACAGAGTGACTGGGAAAGTTTTCCGGGCCTGGAAGTTTCTTAGCAGCCTAGTGGAGCCTGCCAGTGCTCGGTATTCGTGCAGGGAATAGGGTGCCTAGGCGAGGTCCTCCGTTTCCTGAAAAGCTTACTAACGTTAAAGAAAGCAGACCTAAAGCTAATGCCTCAAGGACTCTGCTCCAAGCTTCCACTTCGGCAGGGCTATTCAAGGCTTTACCTTGAGGAAAGGACTCACGTCAAGTTTCCTTTTAGCTCTAGAGTGTATCAGGAGGAGCTCCCACCCAGGCTATGAAAGCACCCTGTTGATGTAGAGAACACTCGTTCCTTTCCCAGAGCCCTGCCTGCAGTGACTAGAGACCCGTCCTAAACTGTGATTTAGGTAGCTTCAAGGCAGCATGAATGGAGCACTCAAAATGGGAAAGCAAGGCTTGTGCCATAAGGCCCCCGTTTCCAGCGAAAACGCAGCCTACCTCCTTGTGATTACTACCAAGTAAGTATACACTCTTGCTACACACTGGTCCCTTCCTTGAATAAAGTTTATTTGGCACTGAGTTCTGCGTGTAGCCAACCGCCTCCCCCAAGGAGCGCTCTTGCTAGGCTTTCGGGCTTAGTTTCTTCTAAAACCCTGCAGTGTAAGAGGAAGAACTGTGCTTTGGTTACAGCAGGAAGGCAAGCCGACACTCTCCTGTAAGGATGGGGTCTTAAGGTATGACTTTGTAGAAGGAATGCGAAGCAGTTTTGGTTTCTCAGTGCCGCTCAGCCTAGGGCAATGAGGCAGATGTGCATGACATGTAGGACGTGAGAGAACACAGTTCCTGGAGCTGTTGGAGTGCTGAGGAAATCTAGCTCTCCCAGGGAAGAGTGCAGTGTGTTGCCCTACACTCAGCATACACAGAGTGACTGGGAAAGTTTTCCGGGCCTGGAAGTTTCTTAGCAGCCTAGTGGAGCCTGCCGGTGCTCGGTGTTCGAGCAGGGAACAGGGTGCCCAGGAGAGGTCCTTTGTTTCCTGAAAAGCTTACTAACGTTAAAGAAAGCAGACCTAAAGCTAATGCCTCAAGGACTCTGCTCCAAGCTTCCACTTCGGCAGGGCTATTCAAGGCTTTACCTTGAGGAAAGGACTCACGTCAAGTTTCCTTTTAGGTCTAGAGCGTATCAGGAGGAGCTCCCACCCAGGTTTTGAAATCATCCTTTTGATGTAGAGAAGACTCGTTCCTTTCCCAGAGCCCTGCCTGCAGTGACTATAGAGCCGTCCTAAAACTGTTATTTAGGTAGCTTCAAGGCAGCATGAATGGAGCACTCAAAATGAGAAAGCAAGGCTTGTGCCATTAGGCCCCCGTTGCCAGCGAACACGCAGCCTACCTCCTTGTGATTTCTACCAAGTAAGTATACACTCTTGCTAAACACTGGTCCCTTCCTTGAATAAAGTTTATTTGGCACGGAGTTCTGCGTGTAGCCAACCGCCTCCCACAAGGAGCGCTCTTGCTAGGCTATCGGGCTTAGCTTCTTCTAAAACCCTGCAGTGTAAGAGGAAGGACTGTGCTTTGGTTACAGCAGGAACGCAAGCCGACATTCTCCTGTAAGGATGGGGTCTTAAGGTATGACTTTGTAGAAGGAATGCGAAGCAGTTTTGGTTTCTCAGTGCCGCTCAGCCTAGGGCAATGAGGCAGATGTGCATGACATGTAGGACGTGAGAGAACACAGTTCCTGGAGCTGTTGGAGGGCTGAGGAAATCTAGCTCTCCCAGGGAAGAGTGCAGTGTGTTGCCCTACACTCAGCATACACAGAGCGACTGGGAATGTTTTCCGGGCCTGGAAGTTTCTTAGCAGCCTAGTGGAGCCTGCCGGTGCTCGGTATTCGTGCAGGGAATAGGGTGCCCAGGCGAGGTCCTCCGTTTCCTGAAAAGCTTACTAACGTTAAAGAAAGCAGACCTAAAGCTAATGCCTCAAGGACTCTGCTCCAAGCTTCCACTTCGGCAGGGCTATTCAAGGCTTTACCTTGAGGAAAGGACTCACGTCAAGTTTCCTTTTAGCTCTAGAGTGTATCAGGAGGAGCTCCCACCCAGGCTATGAAAGCACCCTGTTGATGTAGAGAACACTCGTTCCTTTCCCAGAGCCCTGCCTGCAGTGACTAGAGACCCGTCCTAAACTTTGATTTAGGTAGCTTCAAGGCAGCATGAATGGAGCACTCAAAATGGGAAAACAAGGCTTGTGCCATAAGGCCCCCGGTTCCAGCGAACACGCAGCCTACCTCCTTGTGATTTCTCCCAAGTATACACTCTAGCTACACACTGGTCCCTTCCTTGAATAAAGTTTATTTGGCACTGAGTTCTGCGTGTAGCCAACCGCCTCCCCCAAGGAACGCTCTAGCTAGGCTCTCGGGCTTAGTTTCTTCTAAAACCCTGCAGTGTAAGAGGAAGAACTGTGCTTTGGTTACAGCAGGAACGCAAGCCGACTTTCTCCTGTAAGGATGGGGTCGTAAAGTATGACTTTGTGGAAGGAATGCGAAGCAGTTTTGGTTTCTCAGTGCCGCTCAGCCTAGGGCAATGAGGCAGATGTGCATGACATGTAGGACGTAAGAGAACACAGTTCCTGGAGCTGTTGGAGTGCTGAGGAAATCTAGCTCTCCCAGGGAAGAGTGCAGTGTGTTGCCCTACACTCAACATACACTGAGTGACTGGGAAAGTTTTCCGGGCCTGGAAGTTTCTTAGCAGCCTAGTGGAGCCTGCCGGTGCTCGGTGTTCGTGCAGGGAATAGGGTGGCCAGGCGAGGTCCTCCGTTTCCAGAAATGCTTACTAACGTTAAAGAAAGCAGACCTAAAGCTAATGCCTCAAGGACTCTGCTCCAAGCTTCCATTTCGGCAGGGCTATTCAAGGCTTTACCTTGAGGAAAGGACTCACGTCAAGTTTCCTTTTAGCTCTAGAGCGTATCAGGAGGAGCTCCCACCCAGGTTTTGAAATCATCCTGTTGATGTAGAGAAGACTCGTTCCTTTCCCAGAGCCCTGCCTGCAGTGACTAGAGAGCCGTCCTAAAACTGTTATTTAGGTAGCTTCAAGGCAGCATGAATGGAGCACTCAAAATGAGAAAGCAAGGCTTGTGCCATTAGGCCCCCGTTGCCAGCGAACACGCAGCCTACCTCCTTGTGATTTCTACCAAGTAAGTATACACTCTTGCTAAACACTGGTCCCTTCCTTGAATAAAGTTTATTTGGCACGGAGTTCTGCGTGTAGCCAACCGCCTCCCCCAAGGAGCGCTCTTGCTAGGCTATCGGGCTTAGCTTCTTCTAAAACCCTGCAGTGTAAGAGGAAGGACTGTGCTTTGGTTACAGCAGGAACGCAAGCCGACTTTCTCCTGTAAGGTTGGGGTCTTAAGGTATGACTTTGTAGAAGGAATGCGAAGCAGTTTTGGTTTCTCAGTGCCGCTCAGCCTAGGGCAATGAGGCAGATGTGTATGACATGTAGGACGTGAGAGAACACAGTTCCTGGAGCTGTTGGAGTGCTGAGGAAATCTAGCTCTCCCAGGGAAGAGTGCAGTGTGTTGCCCTACACTCAGCATACACAGAGTGACTGGGAAAGTTTTCCGGGCCTGGAAGTTTCTTAGCAGCCTAGTGGAGCCTGCCGGTGCTCGGTATTCGTGCAGGGAATAGGGTGCCCAGGCGAGGTCCTCCGTTTCCTGAAAAGCTTACTAACGTTAAAGAAAGCAGACCTAAAGCTAATGCCTCAAGGACTCTGCTCCAAGCTTCCACTTCGGCAGGGCTATTCAAGGCTTTACCTTGAGGAAAGGACTCACGTCAAGTTTCCTTTTAGCTCTAGAGTGTATCAGGAGGAGCTCCCACCCAGGCTATGAAAGCACCCTGTTGATGTAGAGAACACTCGTTCCTTTCCCAGAGCCCTGCCTGCAGTGACTAGAGAGCCGTCCTAAACTGTGATTTAGGTAGCTTCAAGGCAGCATGAATGGAGCACTCAAAATGGGAAAGCAAGGCTTGTGCCATAAGGCCCCCGTTTCCAGCGAAAACGCAGCCTACCTCCTTGTGATTATTACCAAGTAAGTATACACTCTTGCTACACACTGGTCCCTTCCTTGAATAAAGTTTATTTGGCACTGAGTTCTGCGTGTAGCCAACCGCCTCCCCCAAGGAGCGCTCTTGCTAGGCTCTCGGGCTTAGTTTCTTCTAAAACCCTGCAGTGTAAGAGGAAGAACTGTGCTTTGGTTACAGCAGGAAGGCAAGCCGACACTCTCCTGTAAGGATGGGGACTTAAGGTATGACTTTGTAGAAGGAATGCGAAGCAGTTTTGGTTTCTCAGTGCCGCTCAGCCTAGGGCAATGAGGCAGATTTGCATGACATGTAGGACGTGAGAGAACACAGTTCCTGGAGCTGTTGGAGTGCTGAGGAAATCTAGCTCTCCCAGGGAAGAGTGCAGTGTGTTGCCCTACACTCAGCATACACAGAGTGACTGGGAAAGTTTTCCGGGCCTGGAAGTTTCTTAGCAGCCTAGTGGAGCCTGCCGGTGCTCGGTATTCGTGCAGGGAATAGGGTGCCCAGGCGAGGTCCTCCGTTTCCTGAAAAGCTTACTAACGTTAAAGAAAGCAGACCTAAAGCTAATGCCTCAAGGACTCTGCTCCAAGCTTCCACTTCGGCAGGGCTATTCAAGGCTTTACCTTGAGGAAAGGACTCACGTCAAGTTTCCTTTTAGCTCTAGAGTGTATCAGGAGGAGCTCCCACCCAGGCTATGAAAGCACCCTGTTGATGTAGAGAACACTCGTTCCTTTCCCAGAGCCCTGCCTGCAGTGACTAGAGACCCGTCCTAAACTGTGATTTAGGTAGCTTCAAGGCAGCATGAATGGAGCACTCAAAATGGGAAAGCAAGGCTTGTGCCATAAGGCCCCCGTTTCCAGCGAAAACGCAGCCTACCTCCTTGTGATTACTACCAAGTAAGTATACACTCTTGCTACACACTGGTCCCTTCCTTGAATAAAGTTTATTTGGCACTGAGTTCTGCGTGTAGCCAACCGCCTCCCCCAAGGAGCGCTCTTGCTAGGCTCTCGGGCTTAGTTTCTTCTAAAACCCTGCAGTGTAAGAGGAAGAACTGTGCTTTGGTTACAGCAGGAAGGCAAGCCGACACTCTCCTGTAAGGATGGGGTCTTAAGGTATGACTTTGTAGAAGGAATGCGAAGCAGTTTTGGTTTCTCAGTGCCGCTCAGCCTAGGGCAATGAGGCAGATGTGCATGACATGTAGGACGTGAGAGAACACAGTTCCTGGAGCTGTTGGAGTGCTGAGGAAATCTAGCTCTCCCAGGGAAGAGTGCAGTGTGTTGCCCTACACTCAGCATACACAGAGTGACTGGGAATGTTTTCCGGGCCTGGAAGTTTCTTAGCAGCCTAGTGGAGCCTGCCGGTGCTCGGTGTTCGAGCAGGGAACAGGGTGCCCAGGAGAGGTCCTTTGTTTCCTGAAAAGCTTACTAACGTTAAAGAAAGCAGACCTAAAGCTAATGCCTCAAGGACTCTGCTCCAAGCTTCCACTTCGGCAGGGCTATTCAAGGCTTTACCTTGAGGAAAGGACTCACGTCAAGTTTCCTTTTAGGTCTAGAGCGTATCAGGAGGAGCTCCCACCCAGGTTTTGAAATCATCCTTTTGATGTAGAGAAGACTCGTTCCTTTCCCAGAGCCCTGCCTGCAGTGACTATAGAGCCGTCCTAAAACTGTTATTTAGGTAGCTTCAAGGCAGCATGAATGGAGCACTCAAAATGAGAAAGCAAGGCTTGTGCCATTAGGCCCCCGTTGCCAGCGAACACGCAGCCTACCTCCTTGTGATTTCTACCAAGTAAGTATACACTCTTGCTAAACACTGGTCCCTTCCTTGAATAAAGTTTATTTGGCACGGAGTTCTGCGTGTAGCCAACCGCCTCCCACAAGGAGCGCTCTTGCTAGGCTATCGGGCTTAGCTTCTTCTAAAACCCTGCAGTGTAAGAGGAAGGACTGTGCTTTGGTTACAGCAGGAACGCAAGCCGACATTCTCCTGTAAGGATGGGGTCTTAAGGTATGACTTTGTAGAAGGAATGCGAAGCAGTTTTGGTTTCTCAGTGCCGCTCAACCTAGGGCAATGAGGCAGATGTGCATGACATGTAGGACGTGAGAGAACACAGTTCCTGGAGCTGTTGGAGGGCTGAGGAAATCTAGCTCTCCCAGGGAAGAGTGCAGTGTGTTGCCCTACACTCAGCATACACAGAGCGACTGGGAATGTTTTCCGGGCCTGGAAGTTTCTTAGCAGCCTAGTGGAGCCTGCCGGTGCTCGGTATTCGTGCAGGGAATAGGGTGCCCAGGCGAGGTCCTCCGTTTCCTGAAAAGCTTACTAACGTTAAAGAAAGCAGACCTAAAGCTAATGCCTCAAGGACTCTGCTCCAAGCTTCCACTTCGGCAGGGCTATTCAAGGCTTTACCTTGAGGAAAGGACTCACGTCAAGTTTCCTTTTAGCTCTAGAGTGTATCAGGAGGAGCTCCCACCCAGGCTATGAAAGCACCCTGTTGATGTAGAGAACACTCGTTCCTTTCCCAGAGCCCTGCCTGCAGTGACTAGAGACCCGTCCTAAACTTTGATTTAGGTAGCTTCAAGGCAGCATGAATGGAGCACTCAAAATGGGAAAACAAGGCTTGTGCCATAAGGCCCCCGTTTCCAGCGAAAACGCAGCCTACCTCCTTGTGATTATTACCAAGTAAGTATACACTCTTGCTACACACTGGTCCCTTCCTTGAATAAAGTTTATTTGGCACTGAGTTCTGCGTGTAGCCAACCGCCTCCCCCAAGGAGCGCTCTTGCTAGGCTCTCGGGCTTAGTTTCTTCTAAAACCCTGCAGTGTAAGAGGAAGAACTGTGCTTTGGTTACAGCAGGAAAGCAAGCCGACACTCTCCTGTAAGGATGGGGACTTAAGGTATGACTTTGTAGAAGGAATGCGAAGCAGTTTTGGTTTCTCAGTGCCGCTCAGCCTAGGGCAATGAGGCAGATTTGCATGACATGTAGGACGTGAGAGAACACAGTTCCTGGAGCTGTTGGAGTGCTGAGGAAATCTAGCTCTCCCAGGGAAGAGTGCAGTGTGTTGCCCTACACTCAGCATACACAGAGTGACTGGGAAAGGTTTCTGGGCCTGGAAGTTTCTTAGCAGCCTAGTGGAGCCTGCCGGTGCTCGGTATTCGTGCAGGGAATAGGGTGCCCAGGCGAGGTCCTCGGTTTCCTGAAAAGCTTACTAACGTTAAAGAAAGCAGACTTAAAGCTAATGCCTCAAGGACTCTGCTCCAAGCTTCCACTTCGGCAGGGTTATTCAAGGCTTTACCTTGAGGAAAGGACTCACGTCAAGTTTCCTTTTAGCTCTAGAGTGTATCAGGAGGAGCTCCCACCCAGGCTATGAAAGCACCCTGTTGATGTAGAGAACACTCGTTCCTTTCCCAGAGCCCTGCCTGCAGTGACTAGAGACCCGTCCTAAACTGTGATTTAGGTAGCTTCAAGGCAGCATGAATGGAGCACTCAAAATGGGAAAGCAAGGCTTGTGCCATAAGGCCCCCGTTTCCAGCGAACACGCAGCCTATCTCCTTGTGATTTCTACCAAGTAAGTATACACTCTTGCTACACACTGGTCCCTTCCTTGAATAAAGTGTATTTGGCACTGAGTTCTGCGTGTAGCCAACCGCCTCCCCCAAGGAGCGCTCTTGCTAGGCTCTCGGGCTTAGTTTCTTCTAAAACCCTGCAGTGTAAGAGGAAGAACTGTGCTTTGGTTACAGCAGGAAGGCAAGCCGACACTCTCCTGTAAGGATGGGGTCTTAAGGTATGACTTTGTAGAAGGAATGCGAAGCAGTTTTTGTTTCTCAGTGCCGCTCAGCCTAGGGCAATGAGGCAGATGTGCATGACATGTAGGACGTGAGAGAACACAGTTCCTGGAGCTGTTGGAGTGCTGAGGAAATCTAGCTCTCCCAGGGAAGAGTGCAGTGTGTTGCCCTACACTCAGCATACACTGAGTGACTGGGAAAGTTTTCCGGGCCTGGAAGTTTCTTAGCAGCCTAGTGGAGCCTGCCGGTGCTCGGTGTTCGAGCAGGGAACAGGGTGCCCAGGAGAGGTCCTCCGTTTCCTGAAAAGCTTACTAACGTTAAAGAAAGCAGACCTAAAGCTAATGCCTCAAGGACTCTGCTCCAAGCTTCCACTTCGGCAGGGCTATTCAAGGCTTTACCTTGAGGAAAGGACTCACGTCAAGTTTCCTTTTAGCTCTAGAGCGTATCAGGAGGAGCTCCCACCCAGGTTTTGAAATCATCCTTTTGATGTAGAAAAGACTCGTTCCTTTCCCAGAGCCCTGCCTGCAGTGACTAGAGAGCCGTCCTAAAACTGTTATTTAGGTAGCTTCAAGGCAGCATGAATGCAGCACTCAAAATGAGAAAGCAAGGCTTGTGCCATTAGGCCCCCGTTTCCAGCAAACACGCAGCCTACCTCCTTGTGATTTCTACCAAGTAAGTATACACTCTTGCTAAACACTGGTCCCTTTCATGAATAAAGTTTATTTGGCACGGAGTTCTGCGTGTAGCCAACCGCCTCCCGCAAGGAGCTCTCTTGCTAGGCTATCGGGCTTAGCTTCTTCTAAAACCCTGCAGTGTAAGAGGAAGGACTGTGCTTTGGTTACAGCAGGAACGCAAGCCGACATTCTCCTGTAAGGATGGGGTCTTAAGGTATGACTTTGTAGAAGGAATGCGAAGCAGTTTTGGTTTCTCAGTGCCGCTCAGCTTAGGGAAATGAGGCAGATGTGTATGACAGGTAGGACGTGAGAGAACACAGTTCCTGGAGCTGTTGGAGTGCTGAGGAAATCTAGCTCTCCCAGGGAAGAGTGCAGTGTGTTGCCCTACACTCAGCATACACAGAGCGACTGGGAATGTTTTCCGGGCCTGGAAGTTTCTTAGCAGCCTAGTGGAGCCTGCCGGTGCTCGGTATTCGTGCAGGGAATAGGGTGCCCAGGCGAGGTCCTCCGTTTCCTGAAAAGCTTACTAACGTTAAAGAAAGCAGACCTAAAGCTAATGCCTCAAGGACTCTGCTCCAAGCTTCCACTTCTGCAGGGCTATTCAAGGCTTTACCTTGAGGAAAGGACTCACGTCAAGTTTCCTTTTAGCTCTAGAGTGTATCAGGAGGAGCTCCCACCCAGGCTATGAAAGCACCCTGTTGATGTAGAGAACACTCGTTCCTTTCCCAGAGCCCTGCCTGCAGTGACTAGAGAGCCGTCCTAAAACTGTTATTTAGGGAGCTTCAAGGCAGCATGAATGGAGCACTCAAAATGGGAAAGCAAGGCTTGTGCCATAAGGCCCCCGGTTCCAGCGAACACGCAGCCTACCTCCTTGTGATTTCTACCAAGTAAGTATACACTCTTGCTAAACACTGGTCCCTTCCTTGAATAGAGTTTATTTGGCACGGAGTTCTGCGTGTAGCCAACCGCCTCCCCCAAGGAGCGCTCTTGCTAGGCTATCGGGCTTAGCTTCTTCTAAAACCCTGCAGTGTAAGAGGAAGGACTGAGCTTTGGTTACAGCAGGAACGCAAGCCGACTTTCTCCTGTAAGGATGGGGTCTTAAGGTATGATTTTGTAGAAGGAATGCGAAGCAGTTTTGGTTTCTCAGTGCCGCTCAGCCTAGGGCAATGAGGCAGATGTGTATGACATGTAGGACGTGAGAGAACACAGTTCCTGGAGCTGTTGGAGTGCTGAGGAAATCTAGCTCTCCCAGGGAAGAGTGCAGTGTGTTGCCCTACACTCAGCATACACAGAGTGACTGGGAAAGGTTTCTGGGCCTGGAAGTTTCTTAGCAGCCTAGTGGAGCCTGCCGGTGCTCGGTATTCGTGCAGGGAATAGGGTGCCCAGGCGAGGTCCTCCGTTTCCTGAAAAGCTTACTAACGTTAAAGAAAGCAGACTTAAAGCTAATGCCTCAAGGACTCTGCTCCAAGCTTCCACTTCGGCAGGGTTATTCAAGGCTTTACCTTGAGGAAAGGACTCACGTCAAGTTTCCTTTTAGCTCTAGAGTGTATCAGGAGGAGCTCCCACCCAGGCTATGAAAGCACCCTGTTGATGTAGAGAACACTCGTTCCTTTCCCAGAGCCCTGCCTGCAGTGACTAGAGACCCGTCCTAAACTGTGATTTAGGTAGCTTCAAGGCAGCATGAATGGAGCACTCAAAATGGGAAAGCAAGGCTTGTGCCATAAGGCCCCCGTTTCCAGCGAACACGCAGCCTACCTCCTTGTGATTTCTACCAAGTAAGTATACAGTCTTGCTACACACTGGTCCCTTCCTTGAATAAAGTTTATTTGGCACTGAGTTCTGCGTGTAGCCAACCGCCTCCCCCAAGGAGCGCTCTTGCTAGGCTCTCGGGCTTAGTTTCTTCTAAAACCCTGCAGTGTAAGAGGAAGAACTGTGCTTTGGTTACAGCAGGAAGGCAAGCCGACACTCTCCTGTAAGGATGGGGTCTTAAGGTATGACTTTGTAGAAGGAATGCGAAGCAGTTTTTGTTTCTCAGTGCCGCTCAGCCTAGGGCAATGAGGCAGATGTGCATGACATGTAGGACGTGAGAGAACACAGTTCCTGGAGCTGTTGGAGTGCTGAGGAAATCTAGCTCTCCCAGGGAAGAGTGCAGTGTGTTGCCCTACACTCAGCATACACTGAGTGACTGGGAAAGTTTTCCGGGCCTGGAAGTTTCTTAGCAGCCTAGTGGAGCCTGCCGGTGCTCGGTGTTCGAGCAGGGAACAGGGTGCCCAGGAGAGGTCCTCCGTTTCCTGAAAAGCTTACTAACGTTAAAGAAAGCAGACCTAAAGCTAATGCCTCAAGGACTCTGCTCCAAGCTTCCACTTCGGCAGGGCTATTCAAGGCTTTACCTTGAGGAAAGGACTCACGTCAAGTTTCCTTTTAGCTCTAGAGCGTATCAGGAGGAGCTCCCACCCAGGTTTTGAAATCATCCTTTTGATGTAGAAAAGACTCGTTCCTTTCCCAGAGCCCTGCCTGCAGTGACTAGAGAGCCGTCCTAAAACTGTTATTTAGGTAGCTTCAAGGCAGCATGAATGCAGCACTCAAAATGAGAAAGCAAGGCTTGTGCCATTAGGCCCCCGTTTCCAGCAAACACGCAGCCTACCTCCTTGTGATTTCTACCAAGTAAGTATACACTCTTGCTAAACACTGGTCCCTTTCATGAATAAAGTTTATTTGGCACGGAGTTCTGCGTGTAGCCAACCGCCTCCCGCAAGGAGCTCTCTTGCTAGGCTATCGGGCTTAGCTTCTTCTAAAACCCTGCAGTGTAAGAGGAAGGACTGTGCTTTGGTTACAGCAGGAACGCAAGCCGACATTCTCCTGTAAGGATGGGGTCTTAAGGTATGACTTTGTAGAAGGAATGCGAAGCAGTTTTGGTTTCTCAGTGCCGCTCAGCTTAGGGAAATGAGGCAGATGTGTATGACAGGTAGGACGTGAGAGAACACAGTTCCTGGAGCTGTTGGAGTGCTGAGGAAATCTAGCTCTCCCAGGGAAGAGTGCAGTGTGTTGCCCTACACTCAGCATACACAGAGCGACTGGGAATGTTTTCCGGGCCTGGAAGTTTCTTAGCAGCCTAGTGGAGCCTGCCTGTGCTCGGTATTCGTGCAGGGAATAGGGTGCCCAGGCGAGGTCCTCCGTTTCCTGAAAAGCTTACTAACGTTAAAGAAAGCAGACCTAAAGCTAATGCCTCAAGGACTCTGCTCCAAGCTTCCACTTCGGCAGGGCTATTCAAGGCTTTACCTTGAGGAAAGGACTCACGTCAAGTTTCCTTTTAGCTCTAGAGTGTATCAGGAGGAGCTCCCACCCAGGCTATGAAAGCACCCTGTTGATGTAGAGAACACTCGTTCCTTTCCCAGAGCCCTGCCTGCAGTGACTAGAGAGCCGTCCTAAAACTGTTATTTAGGGAGCTTCAAGGCAGCATGAATGGAGCACTCAAAATGGGAAAGCAAGGCTTGTGCCATAAGGCCCCCGGTTCCAGCGAACACGCAGCCTACCTCCTTGTGATTTCTACCAAGTAAGTATACACTCTTGCTAAACACTGGTCCCTTCCTTGAATAGAGTTTATTTGGCACGGAGTTCTGCGTGTAGCCAACCGCCTCCCCCAAGGAGCGCTCTTGCTAGGCTATCGGGCTTAGCTTCTTCTAAAACCCTGCAGTGTAAGAGGAAGGACTGAGCTTTGGTTACAGCAGGAACGCAAGCCGACTTTCTCCTGTAAGGATGGGGTCTTAAGGTATGATTTTGTAGAAGGAATGCGAAGCAGTTTTGGTTTCTCAGTGCCGCTCAGCCTAGGGCAATGAGGCAGATGTGTATGACATGTAGGACGTGAGAGAACACAGTTCCTGGAGCTGTTGGAGTGCTGAGGAAATCTAGCTCTCCCAGGGAAGAGTGCAGTGTGTTGCCCTACACTCAGCTTACACAGAGTGACTGGGAAAGGTTTCTGGGCCTGGAAGTTTCTTAGCAGCCTAGTGGAGCCTGCCGGTGCTCGGTATTCGTGCAGGGAATAGGGTGCCCAGGCGAGGTCCTCCGTTTCCTGAAAAGCTTACTAACGTTAAAGAAAGCAGACCTAAAGCTAATGCCTCAAGGACTCTGCTCCAAGCTTCCACTTCGGCAGGGCTATTCAAGGCTTTACCTTGAGGAAAGGACTCACGTCAAGTTTCCTTTTAGCTCTAGAGTGTATCAGGAGGAGCTCCCACCCAGGCTATGAAAGCACCCTGTTGATGTAGAGAACACTCGTTCCTTTCCCAGAGCCCTGCCTGCAGTGACTAGAGAGCCGTCCTAAAACTGTTATTTAGGGAGCTTCAAGGCAGCATGAATGGAGCACTCAAAATGGGAAAGCAAGGCTTGTGCCATAAGGCCCCCGGTTCCAGCGAACACGCAGCCTACCTCCTTGTGATTTCTACCAAGTAAGTATACACTCTTGCTAAACACTGGTCCCTTCCTTGAATAGAGTTTATTTGGCACGGAGTTCTGCGTGTAGCCAACCGCCTCCCCCAAGGAGCGCTCTTGCTAGGCTATCGGGCTTAGCTTCTTCTAAAACCCTGCAGTGTAAGAGGAAGGACTGAGCTTTGGTTACAGCAGGAACGCAAGCCGACTTTCTCCTGTAAGGATGGGGTCTTAAGGTATGATTTTGTAGAAGGAATGCGAAGCAGTTTTGGTTTCTCAGTGCCGCTCAGCCTAGGGCAATGAGGCAGATGTGTATGACATGTAGGACGTGAGAGAACACAGTTCCTGGAGCTGTTGGAGTGCTGAGGAAATCTAGCTCTCCCAGGGAAGAGTGCAGTGTGTTGCCCTACACTCAGCTTACACAGAGTGACTGGGAAAGGTTTCTGGGCCTGGAAGTTTCTTAGCAGCCTAGTGGAGCCTGCCGGTGCTCGGTATTCGTGCAGGGAATAGGGTGCACAGGCGAGGTCCTCCGTTTCCTGAAAAGCTTACTAACGTTAAAGAAAGCAGACCTAAAGCTAATGCCTCAAGGACTCTGCTCCAAGCTTCCACTTCGGCAGGGCTATTCAAGGCTTTACCTTGAGGAAAGGACTCACGTCAAGTTTCCTTTTAGCTCTAGAGCGTATCAGGAGGAGCTCCCACCCAGGTTTTGAAATCATCCTTTTGATGTAGAGAAGACTCGTTCCTTTCCCAGAGCCCTGCCTGCAGTGACTAGAGAGCCGTCCTAAAACTGTTATTTAGGTAGCTTCAAGGCAGCATGAATGGAGCACTCAAAATGAGAAAGCAAGGCTTGTGCCATTAGGCCCCCGTTGCCAGCGAACACGCAGCCTACCTCCTTGTGATTTCTACCAAGTCAGTATACACTCTTGCTAAACACTGGTCCCTTCCTTGAATAGAGTTTATTTGGCACGGAGTTCTGCGTGTAGCCAACCGCCTCCCCCAAGGAGCGCTCTTGCTAGGCTATCGGGCTTAGCTTCTTCTAAAACCCTGCAGTGTAAGAGGAAGGACTGAGCTTTGGTTACAGCAGGAACGCAAGCCGACTTTCTCCTGTAAGGATGGGGTCTTAAGGTATGATTTTGTAGAAGGAATGCGAAGCAGTTTTGGTTTCTCAGTGCCGCTCAGCCTAGGGCAATGAGGCAGATGTGTATGACATGTAGGACGTGAGAGAACACAGTTCCTGGAGCTGTTGGAGTGCTGAGGAAATCTAGCTCTCCCAGGGAAGAGTGCAGTGTGTTGCCCTACACTCAGCTTACACAGAGTGACTGGGAAAGGTTTCTGGGCCTGGAAGTTTCTTAGCAGCCTAGTGGAGCCTGCCGGTTCTCGGTATTCGTGCAGGGAATAGGGTGCCCAGGCGAGGTCCTCCGTTTCCTGAAAAGCTTACTAACGTTAAAGAAAGCAGACCTAAAGCTAATGCCTCAAGGACTCTGCTCCAAGCTTCCACTTCGGCAGGGCTATTCAAGGCTTTACCTTGAGGAAAGGACTCACGTCAAGTTTCCTTTTAGCTCTAGAGTGTATCAGGAGGAGCTCCCACCCAGGCTATGAAAGCACCCTGTTGATGTAGAGAACACTCGTTCCTTTCCCAGAGCCCTGCCTGCAGTGACTAGAGAGCCGTCCTAAAACTGTTATTTAGGGAGCTTCAAGGCAGCATGAATGGAGCACTCAAAATGGGAAAGCAAGGCTTGTGCCATAAGGCCCCCGGTTCCAGCGAACACGCAGCCTACCTCCTTGTGATTTCTACCAAGTAAGTATACACTCTTGCTAAACACTGGTCCCTTCCTTGAATAGAGTTTATTTGGCACGGAGTTCTGCGTGTAGCCAACCGCCTCCCCCAAGGAGCGCTCTTGCTAGGCTATCGGGCTTAGCTTCTTCTAAAACCCTGCAGTGTAAGAGGAAGGACTGAGCTTTGGTTACAGCAGGAACGCAAGCCGACTTTCTCCTGTAAGGATGGGGTCTTAAGGTATGATTTTGTAGAAGGAATGCGAAGCAGTTTTGGTTTCTCAGTGCCGCTCAGCCTAGGGCAATGAGGCAGATGTGTATGACATGTAGGACGTGAGAGAACACAGTTCCTGGAGCTGTTGGAGTGCTGAGGAAATCTAGCTCTCCCAGGGAAGAGTGCAGTGTGTTGCCCTACACTCAGCTTACACAGAGTGACTGGGAAAGGTTTCTGGGCCTGGAAGTTTCTTAGCAGCCTAGTGGAGCCTGCCGGTGCTCGGTATTCGTGCAGGGAATAGGGTGCCCAGGCGAGGTCCTCCGTTTCCTGAAAAGCTTACTAACGTTAAAGAAAGCAGACCTAAAGCTAATGCCTCAAGGACTCTGCTCCAAGCTTCCACTTCGGCAGGGCTATTCAAGGCTTTACCTTGAGGAAAGGACTCACGTCAAGTTTCCTTTTAGCTCTAGAGCGTATCAGGAGGAGCTCCCACCCAGGTTTTGAAATCATCCTTTTGATGTAGAGAAGACTCGTTCCTTTCCCAGAGCCCTGCCTGCAGTGACTAGAGAGCCGTCCTAAAACTGTTATTTAGGTAGCTTCAAGGCAGCATGAATGGAGCACTCAAAATGAGAAAGCAAGGCTTGTGCCATTAGGCCCCCGTTGCCAGCGAACACGCAGCCTACCTCCTTGTGATTTCTACCAAGTAAGTATACACTCTTGCTAAACACTGGTCCCTTCCTTGAATAAAGTTTATTTGGCACGGAGTTCTGCGTGTAGCCAACCGCCTCCCACAAGGAGCGCTCTTGCTAGGCTATCGGGCTTAGCTTCTTCTAAAACCCTGCAGTGTAAGAGGAAGGACTGTGCTTTGGTTACAGCAGGAACGCAAGCCGACATTCTCCTGTAAGGATGGGGTCTTAAGGTATGACTTTGTAGAAGGAATGCGAAGCAGTTTTGGTTTCTCAGTGCCGCTCAGCCTAGGGCAATGAGGCAGATGTGCATGACATGTAGGACGTGAGAGAACACAGTTCCTGGAGCTGTTGGAGTGCTGAGGAAATCTAGCTCTCCCAGGGAAGAGTGCAGTGTGTTGCCCTACACTCAGCATACACAGAGTGACTGGGAAAGTTTTCCGGGCCTGGAAGTTTCTTAGCAGCCTAGTGGAGCCTGCCGGTGCTCGGTGTTCGAGCAGGGAACAGGGTGCCCATGAGAGGTCCTTTGTTTCCTGAAAAGCTTACTAACGTTAAAGAAAGCAGACCTAAAGCTAATGCCTCAAGGACTCTGCTCCAAGCTTCCACTTCGGCAGGGCTATTCAAGGCTTTACCTTGAGGAAAGGACTCACGTCAAGTTTCCTTTTAGCTCTAGAGCGTATCAGGAGGAGCTCCCACCCAGGTTTTGAAATCATCCTTTTGATGTAGAGAAGACTCGTTCCTTTCCCAGAGCCCTGCCTGCAGTGACTATAGAGCCGTCCTAAAACTGTTATTTAGGTAGCTTCAAGGCAGCATGAATGGAGCACTCAAAATGAGAAAGCAAGGCTTGTGCCATTAGGCCCCCGTTGCCAGCGAACACGCAGCCTACCTCCTTGTGATTTCTACCAAGTCAGTATACACTCTTGCTAAACACTGGTCCCTTCCTTGAATAAAGTTTATTTAGCACGGAGTTCTGCGTGTAGCCAACCGCCTCCCACAAGGAGCGCTCTTGCTAGGCTATCGGGCTTAGCTTCTTCTAAAACCCTGCAGTGTAAGAGGAAGGACTGTGCTTTGGTTACAGCAGGAACGCAAGCCGACATTCTCCTGTAAGGATGGGGTCTTAAGGTATGACTTTGTAGAAGGAATGCGAAGCAGTTTTGGTTTCTCAGTGCCGCTCAACCTAGGGCAATGAGGCAGATGTGCATGACATGTAGGACGTGAGAGAACACAGTTCCTGGAGCTGTTGGAGGGCTGAGGAAATCTAGCTCTCCCAGGGAAGAGTGCAGTGTGTTGCCCTACACTCAGCATACACAGAGCGACTGGGAATGTTTTCCGGGCCTGGAAGTTTCTTAGCAGCCTAGTGGAGCCTGCCGGTGCTCGGTATTCGTGCAGGGAATAGGGTGCCCAGGCGAGGTCCTCCGTTTCCTGAAAAGCTTACTAACGTTAAAGAAAGCAGACCTAAAGCTAATGCCTCAAGGACTCTGCTCCAAGCTTCCACTTCGGCAGGGCTATTCAAGGCTTTACCTTGAGGAAAGGACTCACGTCAAGTTTCCTTTTAGCTCTAGAGTGTATCAGGAGGAGCTCCCACCCAGGCTATGAAAGCACCCTGTTGATGTAGAGAACACTCGTTCCTTTCCCAGAGCCCTGCCTGCAGTGACTAGAGACCCGTCCTAAACTTTGATTTAGGTAGCTTCAAGGCAGCATGAATGGAGCACTCAAAATGGGAAAACAAGGCTTGTGCCATAAGGCCCCCGGTTCCAGCGAACACGCAGCCTACTTCCTTGTGATTTCTACCAAGTAAGTATACACTCTTGCTACACACTGGTCCCTTCCTTGAATAAAGTTTATTTGGCACTGAGTTCTGCGTGTAGCCAACCGCCTCCCCCAAGGAACGCTCTAGCTAGGCTCTCGGGCTTAGTTTCTTCTAAAACCCTGCAGTGTAAGAGGAAGAACTGTGCTTTGGTTACAGCAGGAAGGCAAGCCGACACTCTCCTGTAAGGATGGGGTCTTAAGGTATGACTTTGTAGAAGGAATGCGAAGCAGTTTTTGTTTCTCAGTGCCGCTCAGCCTAGGGCAATGAGGCAGATGTGCATGACATGTAGGACGTAAGAGAACACAGTTCCTGGAGCTGTTGGAGTGCTGAGGAAATCTAGCTCTCCCAGGGAAGAGTGCAGTGTGTTGCCCTACACTCAGCTTACACAGAGTGACTGGGAAAGGTTTCTGGGCCTGGAAGTTTCTTAGCAGCCTAGTGGAGCCTGCCGGTGCTCGGTATTCGTGCAGGGAATAGGGTGCCCAGGCGAGGTCCTCCGTTTCCTGAAAAGCTTACTAACGTTAAAGAAAGCAGACCTAAAGCTAATGCCTCAAGGACTCTGCTCCAAGCTTCCACTTCGGCAGGGCTATTCAAGGCTTTACCTTGAGGAAAGGACTCACGTCAAGTTTCCTTTTAGCTCTAGAGCGTATCAGGAGGAGCTCCCACCCAGGTTTTGAAATCATCCTTTTGATGTAGAGAAGACTCGTTCCTTTCCCAGAGCCCTGCCTGCAGTGACTAGAGAGCCGTCCTAAAACTGTTATTTAGGTAGCTTCAAGGCAGCATGAATGGAGCACTCAAAATGAGAAAGCAAGGCTTGTGCCATTAGGCCCCCGTTGCCAGCGAACACGCAGCCTACCTCCTTGTGATTTCTACCAAGTAAGTATACACTCTTGCTAAACACTGGTCCCTTCCTTGAATAAAGTTTATTTGGCACGGAGTTCTGCGTGTAGCCAACCGCCTCCCACAAGGAGCGCTCTTGCTAGGCTATCGGGCTTAGCTTCTTCTAAAACCCTGCAGTGTAAGAGGAAGGACTGTGCTTTGGTTACAGCAGGAACGCAAGCCGACATTCTCCTGTAAGGATGGGGTCTTAAGGTATGACTTTGTAGAAGGAATGCGAAGCAGTTTTGGTTTCTCAGTGCCGCTCAGCCTAGGGCAATGAGGCAGATGTGCATGACATGTAGGACGTGAGAGAACACAGTTCCTGGAGCTGTTGGAGTGCTGAGGAAATCTAGCTCTCCCAGGGAAGAGTGCAGTGTGTTGCCCTACACTCAGCATACACAGAGTGACTGGGAAAGTTTTCCGGGCCTGGAAGTTTCTTAGCAGCCTAGTGGAGCCTGCCGGTGCTCGGTGTTCGAGCAGGGAACAGGGTGCCCATGAGAGGTCCTTTGTTTCCTGAAAAGCTTACTAACGTTAAAGAAAGCAGACCTAAAGCTAATGCCTCAAGGACTCTGCTCCAAGCTTCCACTTCGGCAGGGCTATTCAAGGCTTTACCTTGAGGAAAGGACTCACGTCAAGTTTCCTTTTAGCTCTAGAGCGTATCAGGAGGAGCTCCCACCCAGGTTTTGAAATCATCCTTTTGATGTAGAGAAGACTCGTTCCTTTCCCAGAGCCCTGCCTGCAGTGACTATAGAGCCGTCCTAAAACTGTTATTTAGGTAGCTTCAAGGCAGCATGAATGGAGCACTCAAAATGAGAAAGCAAGGCTTGTGCCATTAGGCCCCCGTTGCCAGCGAACACGCAGCCTACCTCCTTGTGATTTCTACCAAGTCAGTATACACTCTTGCTAAACACTGGTCCCTTCCTTGAATAAAGTTTATTTAGCACGGAGTTCTGCGTGTAGCCAACCGCCTCCCACAAGGAGCGCTCTTGCTAGGCTATCGGGCTTAGCTTCTTCTAAAACCCTGCAGTGTAAGAGGAAGGACTGTGCTTTGGTTACAGCAGGAACGCAAGCCGACATTCTCCTGTAAGGATGGGGTCTTAAGGTATGACTTTGTAGAAGGAATGCGAAGCAGTTTTGGTTTCTCAGTGCCGCTCAACCTAGGGCAATGAGGCAGATGTGCATGACATGTAGGACGTGAGAGAACACAGTTCCTGGAGCTGTTGGAGGGCTGAGGAAATCTAGCTCTCCCAGGGAAGAGTGCAGTGTGTTGCCCTACACTCAGCATACACAGAGCGACTGGGAATGTTTTCCGGGCCTGGAAGTTTCTTAGCAGCCTAGTGGAGCCTGCCGGTGCTCGGTATTCGTGCAGGGAATAGGGTGCCCAGGCGAGGTCCTCCGTTTCCTGAAAAGCTTACTAACGTTAAAGAAAGCAGACCTAAAGCTAATGCCTCAAGGACTCTGCTCCAAGCTTCCACTTCGGCAGGGCTATTCAAGGCTTTACCTTGAGGAAAGGACTCACGTCAAGTTTCCTTTTAGCTCTAGAGTGTATCAGGAGGAGCTCCCACCCAGGCTATGAAAGCACCCTGTTGATGTAGAGAACACTCGTTCCTTTCCCAGAGCCCTGCCTGCAGTGACTAGAGACCCGTCCTAAACTTTGATTTAGGTAGCTTCAAGGCAGCATGAATGGAGCACTCAAAATGGGAAAACAAGGCTTGTGCCATAAGGCCCCCGGTTCCAGCGAACACGCAGCCTACTTCCTTGTGATTTCTACCAAGTAAGTATACACTCTTGCTACACACTGGTCCCTTCCTTGAATAAAGTTTATTTGGCACTGAGTTCTGCGTGTAGCCAACCGCCTCCCCCAAGGAACGCTCTAGCTAGGCTCTCGGGCTTAGTTTCTTCTAAAACCCTGCAGTGTAAGAGGAAGAACTGTGCTTTGGTTACAGCAGGAAGGCAAGCCGACACTCTCCTGTAAGGATGGGGTCTTAAGGTATGACTTTGTAGAAGGAATGCGAAGCAGTTTTTGTTTCTCAGTGCCGCTCAGCCTAGGGCAATGAGGCAGATGTGCATGACATGTAGGACGTAAGAGAACACAGTTCCTGGAGCTGTTGGAGTGCTGAGGAAATCTAGCTCTCCCAGGGAAGAGTGCAGTGTGTTGCCCTACACTCAGCTTACACAGAGTGACTGGGAAAGGTTTCTGGGCCTGGAAGTTTCTTAGCAGCCTAGTGGAGCCTGCCGGTGCTCGGTATTCGTGCAGGGAATAGGGTGCCCAGGCGAGGTCCTCCGTTTCCTGAAAAGCTTACTAACGTTAAAGAAAGCAGACCTAAAGCTAATGCCTCAAGGACTCTGCTCCAAGCTTCCACTTCGGCAGGGCTATTCAAGGCTTTACCTTGAGGAAAGGACTCACGTCAAGTTTCCTTTTAGCTCTAGAGCGTATCAGGAGGAGCTCCCACCCAGGTTTTGAAATCATCCTTTTGATGTAGAGAAGACTCGTTCCTTTCCCAGAGCCCTGCCTGCAGTGACTAGAGAGCCGTCCTAAAACTGTTATTTAGGTAGCTTCAAGGCAGCATGAATGGAGCACTCAAAATGAGAAAGCAAGGCTTGTGCCATTAGGCCCCCGTTGCCAGCGAACACGCAGCCTACCTCCTTGTGATTTCTACCAAGTAAGTATACACTCTTGCTAAACACTGGTCCCTTCCTTGAATAAAGTTTATTTGGCACGGAGTTCTGCGTGTAGCCAACCGCCTCCCACAAGGAGCGCTCTTGCTAGGCTATCGGGCTTAGCTTCTTCTAAAACCCTGCAGTGTAAGAGGAAGGACTGTGCTTTGGTTACAGCAGGAACGCAAGCCGACATTCTCCTGTAAGGATGGGGTCTTAAGGTATGACTTTGTAGAAGGAATGCGAAGCAGTTTTGGTTTCTCAGTGCCGCTCAGCCTAGGGCAATGAGGCAGATGTGCATGACATGTAGGACGTGAGAGAACACAGTTCCTGGAGCTGTTGGAGTGCTGAGGAAATCTAGCTCTCCCAGGGAAGAGTGCAGTGTGTTGCCCTACACTCAGCATACACAGAGTGACTGGGAAAGTTTTCCGGGCCTGGAAGTTTCTTAGCAGCCTAGTGGAGCCTGCCGGTGCTCGGTGTTCGAGCAGGGAACAGGGTGCCCATGAGAGGTCCTTTGTTTCCTGAAAAGCTTACTAACGTTAAAGAAAGCAGACCTAAAGCTAATGCCTCAAGGACTCTGCTCCAAGCTTCCACTTCGGCAGGGCTATTCAAGGCTTTACCTTGAGGAAAGGACTCACGTCAAGTTTCCTTTTAGCTCTAGAGCGTATCAGGAGGAGCTCCCACCCAGGTTTTGAAATCATCCTTTTGATGTAGAGAAGACTCGTTCCTTTCCCAGAGCCCTGCCTGCAGTGACTATAGAGCCGTCCTAAAACTGTTATTTAGGTAGCTTCAAGGCAGCATGAATGGAGCACTCAAAATGAGAAAGCAAGGCTTGTGCCATTAGGCCCCCGTTGCCAGCGAACACGCAGCCTACCTCCTTGTGATTTCTACCAAGTCAGTATACACTCTTGCTAAACACTGGTCCCTTCCTTGAATAAAGTTTATTTAGCACGGAGTTCTGCGTGTAGCCAACCGCCTCCCACAAGGAGCGCTCTTGCTAGGCTATCGGGCTTAGCTTCTTCTAAAACCCTGCAGTGTAAGAGGAAGGACTGTGCTTTGGTTACAGCAGGAACGCAAGCCGACATTCTCCTGTAAGGATGGGGTCTTAAGGTATGACTTTGTAGAAGGAATGCGAAGCAGTTTTGGTTTCTCAGTGCCGCTCAACCTAGGGCAATGAGGCAGATGTGCATGACATGTAGGACGTGAGAGAACACAGTTCCTGGAGCTGTTGGAGGGCTGAGGAAATCTAGCTCTCCCAGGGAAGAGTGCAGTGTGTTGCCCTACACTCAGCATACACAGAGCGACTGGGAATGTTTTCCGGGCCTGGAAGTTTCTTAGCAGCCTAGTGGAGCCTGCCGGTGCTCGGTATTCGTGCAGGGAATAGGGTGCCCAGGCGAGGTCCTCCGTTTCCTGAAAAGCTTACTAACGTTAAAGAAAGCAGACCTAAAGCTAATGCCTCAAGGACTCTGCTCCAAGCTTCCACTTCGGCAGGGCTATTCAAGGCTTTACCTTGAGGAAAGGACTCACGTCAAGTTTCCTTTTAGCTCTAGAGTGTATCAGGAGGAGCTCCCACCCAGGCTATGAAAGCACCCTGTTGATGTAGAGAACACTCGTTCCTTTCCCAGAGCCCTGCCTGCAGTGACTAGAGACCCGTCCTAAACTTTGATTTAGGTAGCTTCAAGGCAGCATGAATGGAGCACTCAAAATGGGAAAACAAGGCTTGTGCCATAAGGCCCCCGGTTCCAGCGAACACGCAGCCTACTTCCTTGTGATTTCTACCAAGTAAGTATACACTCTTGCTACACACTGGTCCCTTCCTTGAATAAAGTTTATTTGGCACTGAGTTCTGCGTGTAGCCAACCGCCTCCCCCAAGGAACGCTCTAGCTAGGCTCTCGGGCTTAGTTTCTTCTAAAACCCTGCAGTGTAAGAGGAAGAACTGTGCTTTGGTTACAGCAGGAAGGCAAGCCGACACTCTCCTGTAAGGATGGGGTCTTAAGGTATGACTTTGTAGAAGGAATGCGAAGCAGTTTTTGTTTCTCAGTGCCGCTCAGCCTAGGGCAATGAGGCAGATGTGCATGACATGTAGGACGTAAGAGAACACAGTTCCTGGAGCTGTTGGAGTGCTGAGGAAATCTAGCTCTCCCAGGGAAGAGTGCAGTGTGTTGCCCTACACTCAACATACACTGAGTGACTGGGAAAGTTTTCCGGACCTGGAAGTTTCTTAGCAGCCTAGTGGAGCCTGCCGGTGCTCGGTGTTCGTGCAGGGAATAGGGTGGCCAGGCGAGGTCCTCCGTTTCCAGAAATGCTCACTAACGTTAAAGAAAGCAGACCTAAAGCTAATGCCTCAAGGACTCTGCTCCAAGCTTCCACTTCGGCAGGGCTATTCAAGGCTTTACCTTGAGGAAAGGACTCACGTCAAGTTTCCTTTTAGCTCTAGAGCGTATCAGGAGGAGCTCCCACCCAGATTTTGAAATCATCCTGTTGATGTAGAGAAGACTCGTTCCTTTCCCAGAGCCCTGCCTGCAGTGACTAGAGAGCCGTCCTAAAACTGTTATTTAGGTAGCTTCAAGGCAGCATGAATGGAGCACTCAAAATGAGAAAGCAAGGCTTGTGCCATTAGGCCCCCGTTGCCAGCGAACACGCAGCCTACCTCCTTGTGATTTCTACCAAGTAAGTATACACTCTTGCTAAACACTGGTCCCTTCCTTGAATAAAGTTTATTTGGCACGGAGTTCTGCGTGTAGCCAACCGCCTCCCCCAAGGAGCGCTCTTGCTAGGCTATCGGGCTTAGCTTCTTCTAAAACCCTGCAGTGTAAGAGGAAGGACTGTGCTTTGGTTACAGCAGGAACGCAAGCCGACTTTCTCCTGTAAGGATGGGGTCTTAAGGTATGACTTTGTAGAAGGAATGCGAAGCAGTTTTGGTTTCTCAGTGCTGCTCAGCCTAGGGCAATGAGGCAGATGTGTATGACATGTAGGACGTGAGAGAACACAGTTCCTGGAGCTGTTGGAGTGCTGAGGAAATCTAGCTCTCCCAGGTAAGAGTGCAGTGTGTTGCCCTACACTCAGCATACACAGAGTGACTGGGAAAGTTTTCCGGGCCTGGAAGTTTCTTAGCAGCCTAGTGGAGCCTGCCGGTGCTCGGTATTCGTGCAGGGAATAGGGTGCCCAGGCGAGGTCCTCCGTTTCCTGAAAAGCTTACTAACGTTAAAGAAAGCAGACCTAAAGCTAATGCCTCAAGGACTCTGCTCCAAGCTTCCACTTCGGCAGGGCTATTCAAGGCTTTACCTTGAGGAAAGGACTCACGTCAAGTTTCCTTTTAGCTCTAGAGTGTATCAGGAGGAGCTCCCACCCAGGCTATGAAAGCACCCTGTTGATGTAGAGAACACTCGTTCCTTTCCCAGAGCCCTGCCTGCAGTGACTAGAGAGCCGTCCTAAACTGTGATTTAGGTAGCTTCAAGGCAGCATGAATGGAGCACTCAAAATGGGAAAGCAAGGCTTGTGCCATAAGGCCCCCGTTTCCAGCGAAAACGCAGCCTACCTCCTTGTGATTACTACCAAGTAAGTATTCACTCTTGCTACACACTGGTCCCTTCCTTGAATAAAGTTTATTTGGCACTGAGTTCTGCGTGTAGCCAACCGCCTCCCCAAAGGAGCGCTCTTGCTAGGCTCTCGGGCTTAGTTTCTTCTAAAACCCTGCAGTGTAAGAGGAAGAACTGTGCTTTGGTTACAGCAGGAAGGCAAGCCGACACTCTCCTGTAAGGATGGGGACTTAAGGTATGACTTTGTAGAAGGAATGCGAAGCAGTTTTGGTTTCTCAGTGCCGCTCAGCCTAGGGCAATGAGGCAGATTTGCATGACATGTAGGACGTGAGAGAACACAGTTCCTGGAGCTGTTGGAGTGCTGAGGAAATCTAGCTCTCCCAGGGAAGAGTGCAGTGTGTTGCCCTACACTCAGCATACACAGAGTGACTGGGAAAGTTTTCCGGGCCTGGAAGTTTCTTAGCAGCCTAGTGGAGCCTGCCGGTGCTCGGTATTCGTGCAGGGAATAGGGTGCCCAGGCGAGGTCCTCCGTTTCCTGAAAAGCTTACTAACGTTAAAGAAAGCAGACCTAAAGCTAATGCCTCAAGGACTCTGCTCCAAGCTTCCACTTCGGCAGGGCTATTCAAGGCTTTACCTTGAGGAAAGGACTCACGTCAAGTTTCCTTTTAGCTCTAGAGTGTATCAGGAGGAGCTCCCACCCAGGCTATGAAAGCACCCTGTTGATGTAGAGAACACTCGTTCCTTTCCCAGAGCCCTGCCTGCAGTGACTAGAGACCCGTCCTAAACTGTGATTTAGGTAGCTTCAAGGCAGCATGAATGGAGCACTCAAAATGGGAAAGCAAGGCTTGTGCCATAAGGCCCCCGTTTCCAGCGAAAACGCAGCCTACCTCCTTGTGATTACTACCAAGTAAGTATACACTCTTGCTACACACTGGTCCCTTCCTTGAATAAAGTTTATTTGGCACTGAGTTCTGCGTGTAGCCAACCGCCTCCCCCAAGGAGCGCTCTTGCTAGGCTCTCGGGCTTAGTTTCTTCTAAAACCCTGCAGTGTAAGAGGAAGAACTGTGCTTTGGTTACAGCAGGAAGGCAAGCCGACACTCTCCTGTAAGGATGGGGTCTTAAGGTATGACTTTGTAGAAGGAATGCGAAGCAGTTTTGGTTTCTCAGTGCCGCTCAGCCTAGGGCAATGAGGCAGATGTGCATGACATGTAGGACGTGAGAGAACACAGTTCCTGGAGCTGTTGGAGTGCTGAGGAAATCTAGCTCTCCCAGGGAAGAGTGCAGTGTGTTGCCCTACACTCAGCATACACAGAGTGACTGGGAATGTTTTCCGGGCCTGGAAGTTTCTTAGCAGCCTAGTGGAGCCTGCCGGTGCTCGGTGTTCGAGCAGGGAACAGGGTGCCCAGGAGAGGTCCTTTGTTTCCTGAAAAGCTTACTAACGTTAAAGAAAGCAGACCTAAAGCTAATGCCTCAAGGACTCTGCTCCAAGCTTCCACTTCGGCAGGGCTATTCAAGGCTTTACCTTGAGGAAAGGACTCACGTCAAGTTTCCTTTTAGGTCTAGAGCGTATCAGGAGGAGCTCCCACCCAGGTTTTGAAATCATCCTTTTGATGTAGAGAAGACTCGTTCCTTTCCCAGAGCCCTGCCTGCAGTGACTATAGAGCCGTCCTAAAACTGTTATTTAGGTAGCTTCAAGGCAGCATGAATGGAGCACTCAAAATGAGAAAGCAAGGCTTGTGCCATTAGGCCCCCGTTGCCAGCGAACACGCAGCCTACCTCCTTGTGATTTCTACCAAGTAAGTATACACTCTTGCTAAACACTGGTCCCTTCCTTGAATAAAGTTTATTTGGCACGGAGTTCTGCGTGTAGCCAACCGCCTCCCACAAGGAGCGCTCTTGCTAGGCTATCGGGCTTAGCTTCTTCTAAAACCCTGCAGTGTAAGAGGAAGGACTGTGCTTTGGTTACAGCAGGAACGCAAGCCGACATTCTCCTGTAAGGATGGGGTCTTAAGGTATGACTTTGTAGAAGGAATGCGAAGCAGTTTTGGTTTCTCAGTGCCGCTCAACCTAGGGCAATGAGGCAGATGTGCATGACATGTAGGACGTGAGAGAACACAGTTCCTGGAGCTGTTGGAGGGCTGAGGAAATCTAGCTCTCCCAGGGAAGAGTGCAGTGTGTTGCCCTACACTCAGCATACACAGAGCGACTGGGAATGTTTTCCGGGCCTGGAAGTTTCTTAGCAGCCTAGTGGAGCCTGCCGGTGCTCGGTATTCGTGCAGGGAATAGGGTGCCCAGGCGAGGTCCTCCGTTTCCTGAAAAGCTTACTAACGTTAAAGAAAGCAGACCTAAAGCTAATGCCTCAAGGACTCTGCTCCAAGCTTCCACTTCGGCAGGGCTATTCAAGGCTTTACCTTGAGGAAAGGACTCACGTCAAGTTTCCTTTTAGCTCTAGAGTGTATCAGGAGGAGCTCCCACCCAGGCTATGAAAGCACCCTGTTGATGTAGAGAACACTCGTTCCTTTCCCAGAGCCCTGCCTGCAGTGACTAGAGACCCGTCCTAAACTTTGATTTAGGTAGCTTCAAGGCAGCATGAATGGAGCACTCAAAATGGGAAAACAAGGCTTGTGCCATAAGGCCCCCGTTTCCAGCGAAAACGCAGCCTACCTCCTTGTGATTATTACCAAGTAAGTATACACTCTTGCTACACACTGGTCCCTTCCTTGAATAAAGTTTATTTGGCACTGAGTTCTGCGTGTAGCCAACCGCCTCCCCCAAGGAGCGCTCTTGCTAGGCTCTCGGGCTTAGTTTCTTCTAAAACCCTGCAGTGTAAGAGGAAGAACTGTGCTTTGGTTACAGCAGGAAAGCAAGCCGACACTCTCCTGTAAGGATGGGGACTTAAGGTATGACTTTGTAGAAGGAATGCGAAGCAGTTTTGGTTTCTCAGTGCCGCTCAGCCTAGGGCAATGAGGCAGATTTGCATGACATGTAGGACGTGAGAGAACACAGTTCCTGGAGCTGTTGGAGTGCTGAGGAAATCTAGCTCTCCCAGGGAAGAGTGCAGTGTGTTGCCCTACACTCAGCATACACAGAGTGACTGGGAAAGGTTTCTGGGCCTGGAAGTTTCTTAGCAGCCTAGTGGAGCCTGCCGGTGCTCGGTATTCGTGCAGGGAATAGGGTGCCCAGGCGAGGTCCTCGGTTTCCTGAAAAGCTTACTAACGTTAAAGAAAGCAGACTTAAAGCTAATGCCTCAAGGACTCTGCTCCAAGCTTCCACTTCGGCAGGGTTATTCAAGGCTTTACCTTGAGGAAAGGACTCACGTCAAGTTTCCTTTTAGCTCTAGAGTGTATCAGGAGGAGCTCCCACCCAGGCTATGAAAGCACCCTGTTGATGTAGAGAACACTCGTTCCTTTCCCAGAGCCCTGCCTGCAGTGACTAGAGACCCGTCCTAAACTGTGATTTAGGTAGCTTCAAGGCAGCATGAATGGAGCACTCAAAATGGGAAAGCAAGGCTTGTGCCATAAGGCCCCCGTTTCCAGCGAACACGCAGCCTATCTCCTTGTGATTTCTACCAAGTAAGTATACACTCTTGCTACACACTGGTCCCTTCCTTGAATAAAGTGTATTTGGCACTGAGTTCTGCGTGTAGCCAACCGCCTCCCCCAAGGAGCGCTCTTGCTAGGCTCTCGGGCTTAGTTTCTTCTAAAACCCTGCAGTGTAAGAGGAAGAACTGTGCTTTGGTTACAGCAGGAAGGCAAGCCGACACTCTCCTGTAAGGATGGGGTCTTAAGGTATGACTTTGTAGAAGGAATGCGAAGCAGTTTTTGTTTCTCAGTGCCGCTCAGCCTAGGGCAATGAGGCAGATGTGCATGACATGTAGGACGTGAGAGAACACAGTTCCTGGAGCTGTTGGAGTGCTGAGGAAATCTAGCTCTCCCAGGGAAGAGTGCAGTGTGTTGCCCTACACTCAGCATACACAGAGTGACTGGGAAAGTTTTCCGGGCCTGGAAGTTTCTTAGCAGCCTAGTGGAGCCTGCCGGTGCTCGGTGTTCGAGCAGGGAACAGGGTGCCCAGGAGAGGTCCTCCGTTTCCTGAAAAGCTTACTAACGTTAAAGAAAGCAGACCTAAAGCTAATGCCTCAAGGACTCTGCTCCAAGCTTCCACTTCGGCAGGGCTATTCAAGGCTTTACCTTGAGGAAAGGACTCACGTCAAGTTTCCTTTTAGCTCTAGAGCGTATCAGGAGGAGCTCCCACCCAGGTTTTGAAATCATCCTTTTGATGTAGAAAAGACTCGTTCCTTTCCCAGAGCCCTGCCTGCAGTGACTAGAGAGCCGTCCTAAAACTGTTATTTAGGTAGCTTCAAGGCAGCATGAATGCAGCACTCAAAATGAGAAAGCAAGGCTTGTGCCATTAGGCCCCCGTTTCCAGCAAACACGCAGCCTACCTCCTTGTGATTTCTACCAAGTAAGTATACACTCTTGCTAAACACTGGTCCCTTTCATGAATAAAGTTTATTTGGCACGGAGTTCTGCGTGTAGCCAACCGCCTCCCGCAAGGAGCTCTCTTGCTAGGCTATCGGGCTTAGCTTCTTCTAAAACCCTGCAGTGTAAGAGGAAGGACTGTGCTTTGGTTACAGCAGGAACGCAAGCCGACATTCTCCTGTAAGGATGGGGTCTTAAGGTATGACTTTGTAGAAGGAATGCGAAGCAGTTTTGGTTTCTCAGTGCCGCTCAGCTTAGGGAAATGAGGCAGATGTGTATGACAGGTAGGACGTGAGAGAACACAGTTCCTGGAGCTGTTGGAGTGCTGAGGAAATCTAGCTCTCCCAGGGAAGAGTGCAGTGTGTTGCCCTACACTCAGCATACACAGAGCGACTGGGAATGTTTTCCGGGCCTGGAAGTTTCTTAGCAGCCTAGTGGAGCCTGCCGGTGCTCGGTATTCGTGCAGGGAATAGGGTGCCCAGGCGAGGTCCTCCGTTTCCTGAAAAGCTTACTAACGTTAAAGAAAGCAGACCTAAAGCTAATGCCTCAAGGACTCTGCTCCAAGCTTCCACTTCTGCAGGGCTATTCAAGGCTTTACCTTGAGGAAAGGACTCACGTCAAGTTTCCTTTTAGCTCTAGAGTGTATCAGGAGGAGCTCCCACCCAGGCTATGAAAGCACCCTGTTGATGTAGAGAACACTCGTTCCTTTCCCAGAGCCCTGCCTGCAGTGACTAGAGAGCCGTCCTAAAACTGTTATTTAGGGAGCTTCAAGGCAGCATGAATGGAGCACTCAAAATGGGAAAGCAAGGCTTGTGCCATAAGGCCCCCGGTTCCAGCGAACACGCAGCCTACCTCCTTGTGATTTCTACCAAGTAAGTATACACTCTTGCTAAACACTGGTCCCTTCCTTGAATAGAGTTTATTTGGCACGGAGTTCTGCGTGTAGCCAACCGCCTCCCCCAAGGAGCGCTCTTGCTAGGCTATCGGGCTTAGCTTCTTCTAAAACCCTGCAGTGTAAGAGGAAGGACTGAGCTTTGGTTACAGCAGGAACGCAAGCCGACTTTCTCCTGTAAGGATGGGGTCTTAAGGTATGATTTTGTAGAAGGAATGCGAAGCAGTTTTGGTTTCTCAGTGCCGCTCAGCCTAGGGCAATGAGGCAGATGTGTATGACATGTAGGACGTGAGAGAACACAGTTCCTGGAGCTGTTGGAGTGCTGAGGAAATCTAGCTCTCCCAGGGAAGAGTGCAGTGTGTTGCCCTACACTCAGCATACACAGAGTGACTGGGAAAGGTTTCTGGGCCTGGAAGTTTCTTAGCAGCCTAGTGGAGCCTGCCGGTGCTCGGTATTCGTGCAGGGAATAGGGTGCCCAGGCGAGGTCCTCCGTTTCCTGAAAAGCTTACTAACGTTAAAGAAAGCAGACTTAAAGCTAATGCCTCAAGGACTCTGCTCCAAGCTTCCACTTCGGCAGGGTTATTCAAGGCTTTACCTTGAGGAAAGGACTCACGTCAAGTTTCCTTTTAGCTCTAGAGTGTATCAGGAGGAGCTCCCACCCAGGCTATGAAAGCACCCTGTTGATGTAGAGAACACTCGTTCCTTTCCCAGAGCCCTGCCTGCAGTGACTAGAGACCCGTCCTAAACTGTGATTTAGGTAGCTTCAAGGCAGCATGAATGGAGCACTCAAAATGGGAAAGCAAGGCTTGTGCCATAAGGCCCCCGTTTCCAGCGAACACGCAGCCTACCTCCTTGTGATTTCTACCAAGTAAGTATACAGTCTTGCTACACACTGGTCCCTTCCTTGAATAAAGTTTATTTGGCACTGAGTTCTGCGTGTAGCCAACCGCCTCCCCCAAGGAGCGCTCTTGCTAGGCTCTCGGGCTTAGTTTCTTCTAACACCCTGCAGTGTAAGAGGAAGAACTGTGCTTTGGTTACAGCAGGAAGGCAAGCCGACACTCTCCTGTAAGGATGGGGTCTTAAGGTATGACTTTGTAGAAGGAATGCGAAGCAGTTTTTGTTTCTCAGTGCCGCTCAGCCTAGGGCAATGAGGCAGATGTGCATGACATGTAGGACGTGAGAGAACACAGTTCCTGGAGCTGTTGGAGTGCTGAGGAAATCTAGCTCTCCCAGGGAAGAGTGCAGTGTGTTGCCCTACACTCAGCATACACTGAGTGACTGGGAAAGTTTTCCGGGCCTGGAAGTTTCTTAGCAGCCTAGTGGAGCCTGCCGGTGCTCGGTGTTCGAGCAGGGAACAGGGTGCCCAGGAGAGGTCCTCCGTTTCCTGAAAAGCTTACTAACGTTAAAGAAAGCAGACCTAAAGCTAATGCCTCAAGGACTCTGCTCCAAGCTTCCACTTCGGCAGGGCTATTCAAGGCTTTACCTTGAGGAAAGGACTCACGTCAAGTTTCCTTTTAGCTCTAGAGCGTATCAGGAGGAGCTCCCACCCAGGTTTTGAAATCATCCTTTTGATGTAGAAAAGACTCGTTCCTTTCCCAGAGCCCTGCCTGCAGTGACTAGAGAGCCGTCCTAAAACTGTTATTTAGGTAGCTTCAAGGCAGCATGAATGCAGCACTCAAAATGAGAAAGCAAGGCTTGTGCCATTAGGCCCCCGTTTCCAGCAAACACGCAGCCTACCTCCTTGTGATTTCTACCAAGTAAGTATACACTCTTGCTAAACACTGGTCCCTTTCATGAATAAAGTTTATTTGGCACGGAGTTCTGCGTGTAGCCAACCGCCTCCCGCAAGGAGCTCTCTTGCTAGGCTATCGGGCTTAGCTTCTTCTAAAACCCTGCAGTGTAAGAGGAAGGACTGTGCTTTGGTTACAGCAGGAACGCAAGCCGACATTCTCCTGTAAGGATGGGGTCTTAAGGTATGACTTTGTAGAAGGAATGCGAAGCAGTTTTGGTTTCTCAGTGCCGCTCAGCTTAGGGAAATGAGGCAGATGTGTATGACAGGTAGGACGTGAGAGAACACAGTTCCTGGAGCTGTTGGAGTGCTGAGGAAATCTAGCTCTCCCAGGGAAGAGTGCAGTGTGTTGCCCTACACTCAGCATACACAGAGCGACTGGGAATGTTTTCCGGGCCTGGAAGTTTCTTAGCAGCCTAGTGGAGCCTGCCTGTGCTCGGTATTCGTGCAGGGAATAGGGTGCCCAGGCGAGGTCCTCCGTTTCCTGAAAAGCTTACTAACGTTAAAGAAAGCAGACCTAAAGCTAATGCCTCAAGGACTCTGCTCCAAGCTTCCACTTCGGCAGGGCTATTCAAGGCTTTACCTTGAGGAAAGGACTCACGTCAAGTTTCCTTTTAGCTCTAGAGTGTATCAGGAGGAGCTCCCACCCAGGCTATGAAAGCACCCTGTTGATGTAGAGAACACTCGTTCCTTTCCCAGAGCCCTGCCTGCAGTGACTAGAGAGCCGTCCTAAAACTGTTATTTAGGGAGCTTCAAGGCAGCATGAATGGAGCACTCAAAATGGGAAAGCAAGGCTTGTGCCATAAGGCCCCCGGTTCCAGCGAACACGCAGCCTACCTCCTTGTGATTTCTACCAAGTAAGTATACACTCTTGCTAAACACTGGTCCCTTCCTTGAATAGAGTTTATTTGGCACGGAGTTCTGCGTGTAGCCAACCGCCTCCCCCAAGGAGCGCTCTTGCTAGGCTATCGGGCTTAGCTTCTTCTAAAACCCTGCAGTGTAAGAGGAAGGACTGAGCTTTGGTTACAGCAGGAACGCAAGCCGACTTTCTCCTGTAAGGATGGGGTCTTAAGGTATGATTTTGTAGAAGGAATGCGAAGCAGTTTTGGTTTCTCAGTGCCGCTCAGCCTAGGGCAATGAGGCAGATGTGTATGACATGTAGGACGTGAGAGAACACAGTTCCTGGAGCTGTTGGAGTGCTGAGGAAATCTAGCTCTCCCAGGGAAGAGTGCAGTGTGTTGCCCTACACTCAGCTTACACAGAGTGACTGGGAAAGGTTTCTGGGCCTGGAAGTTTCTTAGCAGCCTAGTGGAGCCTGCCGGTGCTCGGTATTCGTGCAGGGAATAGGGTGCCCAGGCGAGGTCCTCCGTTTCCTGAAAAGCTTACTAACGTTAAAGAAAGCAGACCTAAAGCTAATGCCTCAAGGACTCTGCTCCAAGCTTCCACTTCGGCAGGGCTATTCAAGGCTTTACCTTGAGGAAAGGACTCACGTCAAGTTTCCTTTTAGCTCTAGAGTGTATCAGGAGGAGCTCCCACCCAGGCTATGAAAGCACCCTGTTGATGTAGAGAACACTCGTTCCTTTCCCAGAGCCCTGCCTGCAGTGACTAGAGAGCCGTCCTAAAACTGTTATTTAGGGAGCTTCAAGGCAGCATGAATGGAGCACTCAAAATGGGAAAGCAAGGCTTGTGCCATAAGGCCCCCGGTTCCAGCGAACACGCAGCCTACCTCCTTGTGATTTCTACCAAGTAAGTATACACTCTTGCTAAACACTGGTCCCTTCCTTGAATAGAGTTTATTTGGCACGGAGTTCTGCGTGTAGCCAACCGCCTCCCCCAAGGAGCGCTCTTGCTAGGCTATCGGGCTTAGCTTCTTCTAAAACCCTGCAGTGTAAGAGGAAGGACTGAGCTTTGGTTACAGCAGGAACGCAAGCCGACTTTCTCCTGTAAGGATGGGGTCTTAAGGTATGATTTTGTAGAAGGAATGCGAAGCAGTTTTGGTTTCTCAGTGCCGCTCAGCCTAGGGCAATGAGGCAGATGTGTATGACATGTAGGACGTGAGAGAACACAGTTCCTGGAGCTGTTGGAGTGCTGAGGAAATCTAGCTCTCCCAGGGAAGAGTGCAGTGTGTTGCCCTACACTCAGCTTACACAGAGTGACTGGGAAAGGTTTCTGGGCCTGGAAGTTTCTTAGCAGCCTAGTGGAGCCTGCCGGTGCTCGGTATTCGTGCAGGGAATAGGGTGCACAGGCGAGGTCCTCCGTTTCCTGAAAAGCTTACTAACGTTAAAGAAAGCAGACCTAAAGCTAATGCCTCAAGGACTCTGCTCCAAGCTTCCACTTCGGCAGGGCTATTCAAGGCTTTACCTTGAGGAAAGGACTCACGTCAAGTTTCCTTTTAGCTCTAGAGCGTATCAGGAGGAGCTCCCACCCAGGTTTTGAAATCATCCTTTTGATGTAGAGAAGACTCGTTCCTTTCCCAGAGCCCTGCCTGCAGTGACTAGAGAGCCGTCCTAAAACTGTTATTTAGGTAGCTTCAAGGCAGCATGAATGGAGCACTCAAAATGAGAAAGCAAGGCTTGTGCCATTAGGCCCCCGTTGCCAGCGAACACGCAGCCTACCTCCTTGTGATTTCTACCAAGTCAGTATACACTCTTGCTAAACACTGGTCCCTTCCTTGAATAGAGTTTATTTGGCACGGAGTTCTGCGTGTAGCCAACCGCCTCCCCCAAGGAGCGCTCTTGCTAGGCTATCGGGCTTAGCTTCTTCTAAAACCCTGCAGTGTAAGAGGAAGGACTGAGCTTTGGTTACAGCAGGAACGCAAGCCGACTTTCTCCTGTAAGGATGGGGTCTTAAGGTATGATTTTGTAGAAGGAATGCGAAGCAGTTTTGGTTTCTCAGTGCCGCTCAGCCTAGGGCAATGAGGCAGATGTGTATGACATGTAGGACGTGAGAGAACACAGTTCCTGGAGCTGTTGGAGTGCTGAGGAAATCTAGCTCTCCCAGGGAAGAGTGCAGTGTGTTGCCCTACACTCAGCTTACACAGAGTGACTGGGAAAGGTTTCTGGGCCTGGAAGTTTCTTAGCAGCCTAGTGGAGCCTGCCGGTTCTCGGTATTCGTGCAGGGAATAGGGTGCCCAGGCGAGGTCCTCCGTTTCCTGAAAAGCTTACTAACGTTAAAGAAAGCAGACCTAAAGCTAATGCCTCAAGGACTCTGCTCCAAGCTTCCACTTCGGCAGGGCTATTCAAGGCTTTACCTTGAGGAAAGGACTCACGTCAAGTTTCCTTTTAGCTCTAGAGTGTATCAGGAGGAGCTCCCACCCAGGCTATGAAAGCACCCTGTTGATGTAGAGAACACTCGTTCCTTTCCCAGAGCCCTGCCTGCAGTGACTAGAGAGCCGTCCTAAAACTGTTATTTAGGGAGCTTCAAGGCAGCATGAATGGAGCACTCAAAATGGGAAAGCAAGGCTTGTGCCATAAGGCCCCCGGTTCCAGCGAACACGCAGCCTACCTCCTTGTGATTTCTACCAAGTAAGTATACACTCTTGCTAAACACTGGTCCCTTCCTTGAATAGAGTTTATTTGGCACGGAGTTCTGCGTGTAGCCAACCGCCTCCCCCAAGGAGCGCTCTTGCTAGGCTATCGGGCTTAGCTTCTTCTAAAACCCTGCAGTGTAAGAGGAAGGACTGAGCTTTGGTTACAGCAGGAACGCAAGCCGACTTTCTCCTGTAAGGATGGGGTCTTAAGGTATGATTTTGTAGAAGGAATGCGAAGCAGTTTTGGTTTCTCAGTGCCGCTCAGCCTAGGGCAATGAGGCAGATGTGTATGACATGTAGGACGTGAGAGAACACAGTTCCTGGAGCTGTTGGAGTGCTGAGGAAATCTAGCTCTCCCAGGGAAGAGTGCAGTGTGTTGCCCTACACTCAGCTTACACAGAGTGACTGGGAAAGGTTTCTGGGCCTGGAAGTTTCTTAGCAGCCTAGTGGAGCCTGCCGGTGCTCGGTATTCGTGCAGGGAATAGGGTGCCCAGGCGAGGTCCTCCGTTTCCTGAAAAGCTTACTAACGTTAAAGAAAGCAGACCTAAAGCTAATGCCTCAAGGACTCTGCTCCAAGCTTCCACTTCGGCAGGGCTATTCAAGGCTTTACCTTGAGGAAAGGACTCACGTCAAGTTTCCTTTTAGCTCTAGAGCGTATCAGGAGGAGCTCCCACCCAGGTTTTGAAATCATCCTTTTGATGTAGAGAAGACTCGTTCCTTTCCCAGAGCCCTGCCTGCAGTGACTAGAGAGCCGTCCTAAAACTGTTATTTAGGTAGCTTCAAGGCAGCATGAATGGAGCACTCAAAATGAGAAAGCAAGGCTTGTGCCATTAGGCCCCCGTTGCCAGCGAACACGCAGCCTACCTCCTTGTGATTTCTACCAAGTAAGTATACACTCTTGCTAAACACTGGTCCCTTCCTTGAATAAAGTTTATTTGGCACGGAGTTCTGCGTGTAGCCAACCGCCTCCCACAAGGAGCGCTCTTGCTAGGCTATCGGGCTTAGCTTCTTCTAAAACCCTGCAGTGTAAGAGGAAGGACTGTGCTTTGGTTACAGCAGGAACGCAAGCCGACATTCTCCTGTAAGGATGGGGTCTTAAGGTATGACTTTGTAGAAGGAATGCGAAGCAGTTTTGGTTTCTCAGTGCCGCTCAGCCTAGGGCAATGAGGCAGATGTGCATGACATGTAGGACGTGAGAGAACACAGTTCCTGGAGCTGTTGGAGTGCTGAGGAAATCTAGCTCTCCCAGGGAAGAGTGCAGTGTGTTGCCCTACACTCAGCATACACAGAGTGACTGGGAAAGTTTTCCGGGCCTGGAAGTTTCTTAGCAGCCTAGTGGAGCCTGCCGGTGCTCGGTGTTCGAGCAGGGAACAGGGTGCCCATGAGAGGTCCTTTGTTTCCTGAAAAGCTTACTAACGTTAAAGAAAGCAGACCTAAAGCTAATGCCTCAAGGACTCTGCTCCAAGCTTCCACTTCGGCAGGGCTATTCAAGGCTTTACCTTGAGGAAAGGACTCACGTCAAGTTTCCTTTTAGCTCTAGAGCGTATCAGGAGGAGCTCCCACCCAGGTTTTGAAATCATCCTTTTGATGTAGAGAAGACTCGTTCCTTTCCCAGAGCCCTGCCTGCAGTGACTATAGAGCCGTCCTAAAACTGTTATTTAGGTAGCTTCAAGGCAGCATGAATGGAGCACTCAAAATGAGAAAGCAAGGCTTGTGCCATTAGGCCCCCGTTGCCAGCGAACACGCAGCCTACCTCCTTGTGATTTCTACCAAGTCAGTATACACTCTTGCTAAACACTGGTCCCTTCCTTGAATAAAGTTTATTTAGCACGGAGTTCTGCGTGTAGCCAACCGCCTCCCACAAGGAGCGCTCTTGCTAGGCTATCGGGCTTAGCTTCTTCTAAAACCCTGCAGTGTAAGAGGAAGGACTGTGCTTTGGTTACAGCAGGAACGCAAGCCGACATTCTCCTGTAAGGATGGGGTCTTAAGGTATGACTTTGTAGAAGGAATGCGAAGCAGTTTTGGTTTCTCAGTGCCGCTCAACCTAGGGCAATGAGGCAGATGTGCATGACATGTAGGACGTGAGAGAACACAGTTCCTGGAGCTGTTGGAGGGCTGAGGAAATCTAGCTCTCCCAGGGAAGAGTGCAGTGTGTTGCCCTACACTCAGCATACACAGAGCGACTGGGAATGTTTTCCGGGCCTGGAAGTTTCTTAGCAGCCTAGTGGAGCCTGCCGGTGCTCGGTATTCGTGCAGGGAATAGGGTGCCCAGGCGAGGTCCTCCGTTTCCTGAAAAGCTTACTAACGTTAAAGAAAGCAGACCTAAAGCTAATGCCTCAAGGACTCTGCTCCAAGCTTCCACTTCGGCAGGGCTATTCAAGGCTTTACCTTGAGGAAAGGACTCACGTCAAGTTTCCTTTTAGCTCTAGAGTGTATCAGGAGGAGCTCCCACCCAGGCTATGAAAGCACCCTGTTGATGTAGAGAACACTCGTTCCTTTCCCAGAGCCCTGCCTGCAGTGACTAGAGACCCGTCCTAAACTTTGATTTAGGTAGCTTCAAGGCAGCATGAATGGAGCACTCAAAATGGGAAAACAAGGCTTGTGCCATAAGGCCCCCGGTTCCAGCGAACACGCAGCCTACTTCCTTGTGATTTCTACCAAGTAAGTATACACTCTTGCTACACACTGGTCCCTTCCGTGAATAAAGTTTATTTGGCACTGAGTTCTGCGTGTAGCCAACCGCCTCCCCCAAGGAACGCTCTAGCTAGGCTCTCGGGCTTAGTTTCTTCTAAAACCCTGCAGTGTAAGAGGAAGAACTGTGCTTTGGTTACAGCAGGAAGGCAAGCCGACACTCTCCTGTAAGGATGGGGTCTTAAGGTATGACTTTGTAGAAGGAATGCGAAGCAGTTTTTGTTTCTCAGTGCCGCTCAGCCTAGGGCAATGAGGCAGATGTGCATGACATGTAGGACGTAAGAGAACACAGTTCCTGGAGCTGTTGGAGTGCTGAGGAAATCTAGCTCTCCCAGGGAAGAGTGCAGTGTGTTGCCCTACACTCAGCTTACACAGAGTGACTGGGAAAGGTTTCTGGGCCTGGAAGTTTCTTAGCAGCCTAGTGGAGCCTGCCGGTGCTCGGTATTCGTGCAGGGAATAGGGTGCCCAGGCGAGGTCCTCCGTTTCCTGAAAAGCTTACTAACGTTAAAGAAAGCAGACCTAAAGCTAATGCCTCAAGGACTCTGCTCCAAGCTTCCACTTCGGCAGGGCTATTCAAGGCTTTACCTTGAGGAAAGGACTCACGTCAAGTTTCCTTTTAGCTCTAGAGCGTATCAGGAGGAGCTCCCACCCAGGTTTTGAAATCATCCTTTTGATGTAGAGAAGACTCGTTCCTTTCCCAGAGCCCTGCCTGCAGTGACTAGAGAGCCGTCCTAAAACTGTTATTTAGGTAGCTTCAAGGCAGCATGAATGGAGCACTCAAAATGAGAAAGCAAGGCTTGTGCCATTAGGCCCCCGTTGCCAGCGAACACGCAGCCTACCTCCTTGTGATTTCTACCAAGTAAGTATACACTCTTGCTAAACACTGGTCCCTTCCTTGAATAAAGTTTATTTGGCACGGAGTTCTGCGTGTAGCCAACCGCCTCCCACAAGGAGCGCTCTTGCTAGGCTATCGGGCTTAGCTTCTTCTAAAACCCTGCAGTGTAAGAGGAAGGACTGTGCTTTGGTTACAGCAGGAACGCAAGCCGACATTCTCCTGTAAGGATGGGGTCTTAAGGTATGACTTTGTAGAAGGAATGCGAAGCAGTTTTGGTTTCTCAGTGCCGCTCAGCCTAGGGCAATGAGGCAGATGTGCATGACATGTAGGACGTGAGAGAACACAGTTCCTGGAGCTGTTGGAGTGCTGAGGAAATCTAGCTCTCCCAGGGAAGAGTGCAGTGTGTTGCCCTACACTCAGCATACACAGAGTGACTGGGAAAGTTTTCCGGGCCTGGAAGTTTCTTAGCAGCCTAGTGGAGCCTGCCGGTGCTCGGTGTTCGAGCAGGGAACAGGGTGCCCATGAGAGGTCCTTTGTTTCCTGAAAAGCTTACTAACGTTAAAGAAAGCAGACCTAAAGCTAATGCCTCAAGGACTCTGCTCCAAGCTTCCACTTCGGCAGGGCTATTCAAGGCTTTACCTTGAGGAAAGGACTCACGTCAAGTTTCCTTTTAGCTCTAGAGCGTATCAGGAGGAGCTCCCACCCAGGTTTTGAAATCATCCTTTTGATGTAGAGAAGACTCGTTCCTTTCCCAGAGCCCTGCCTGCAGTGACTATAGAGCCGTCCTAAAACTGTTATTTAGGTAGCTTCAAGGCAGCATGAATGGAGCACTCAAAATGAGAAAGCAAGGCTTGTGCCATTAGGCCCCCGTTGCCAGCGAACACGCAGCCTACCTCCTTGTGATTTCTACCAAGTCAGTATACACTCTTGCTAAACACTGGTCCCTTCCTTGAATAAAGTTTATTTAGCACGGAGTTCTGCGTGTAGCCAACCGCCTCCCACAAGGAGCGCTCTTGCTAGGCTATCGGGCTTAGCTTCTTCTAAAACCCTGCAGTGTAAGAGGAAGGACTGTGCTTTGGTTACAGCAGGAACGCAAGCCGACATTCTCCTGTAAGGATGGGGTCTTAAGGTATGACTTTGTAGAAGGAATGCGAAGCAGTTTTGGTTTCTCAGTGCCGCTCAACCTAGGGCAATGAGGCAGATGTGCATGACATGTAGGACGTGAGAGAACACAGTTCCTGGAGCTGTTGGAGGGCTGAGGAAATCTAGCTCTCCCAGGGAAGAGTGCAGTGTGTTGCCCTACACTCAGCATACACAGAGCGACTGGGAATGTTTTCCGGGCCTGGAAGTTTCTTAGCAGCCTAGTGGAGCCTGCCGGTGCTCGGTATTCGTGCAGGGAATAGGGTGCCCAGGCGAGGTCCTCCGTTTCCTGAAAAGCTTACTAACGTTAAAGAAAGCAGACCTAAAGCTAATGCCTCAAGGACTCTGCTCCAAGCTTCCACTTCGGCAGGGCTATTCAAGGCTTTACCTTGAGGAAAGGACTCACGTCAAGTTTCCTTTTAGCTCTAGAGTGTATCAGGAGGAGCTCCCACCCAGGCTATGAAAGCACCCTGTTGATGTAGAGAACACTCGTTCCTTTCCCAGAGCCCTGCCTGCAGTGACTAGAGACCCGTCCTAAACTTTGATTTAGGTAGCTTCAAGGCAGCATGAATGGAGCACTCAAAATGGGAAAACAAGGCTTGTGCCATAAGGCCCCCGGTTCCAGCGAACACGCAGCCTACTTCCTTGTGATTTCTACCAAGTAAGTATACACTCTTGCTACACACTGGTCCCTTCCTTGAATAAAGTTTATTTGGCACTGAGTTCTGCGTGTAGCCAACCGCCTCCCCCAAGGAACGCTCTAGCTAGGCTCTCGGGCTTAGTTTCTTCTAAAACCCTGCAGTGTAAGAGGAAGAACTGTGCTTTGGTTACAGCAGGAAGGCAAGCCGACACTCTCCTGTAAGGATGGGGTCTTAAGGTATGACTTTGTAGAAGGAATGCGAAGCAGTTTTTGTTTCTCAGTGCCGCTCAGCCTAGGGCAATGAGGCAGATGTGCATGACATGTAGGACGTAAGAGAACACAGTTCCTGGAGCTGTTGGAGTGCTGAGGAAATCTAGCTCTCCCAGGGAAGAGTGCAGTGTGTTGCCCTACACTCAACATACACTGAGTGACTGGGAAAGTTTTCCGGACCTGGAAGTTTCTTAGCAGCCTAGTGGAGCCTGCCGGTGCTCGGTGTTCGTGCAGGGAATAGGGTGGCCAGGCGAGGTCCTCCGTTTCCAGAAATGCTCACTAACGTTAAAGAAAGCAGACCTAAAGCTAATGCCTCAAGGACTCTGCTCCAAGCTTCCACTTCGGCAGGGCTATTCAAGGCTTTACCTTGAGGAAAGGACTCACGTCAAGTTTCCTTTTAGCTCTAGAGCGTATCAGGAGGAGCTCCCACCCAGATTTTGAAATCATCCTGTTGATGTAGAGAAGACTCGTTCCTTTCCCAGAGCCCTGCCTGCAGTGACTAGAGAGCCGTCCTAAAACTGTTATTTAGGTAGCTTCAAGGCAGCATGAATGGAGCACTCAAAATGAGAAAGCAAGGCTTGTGCCATTAGGCCCCCGTTGCCAGCGAACACGCAGCCTACCTCCTTGTGATTTCTACCAAGTAAGTATACACTCTTGCTAAACACTGGTCCCTTCCTTGAATAAAGTTTATTTGGCACGGAGTTCTGCGTGTAGCCAACCGCCTCCCCCAAGGAGCGCTCTTGCTAGGCTATCGGGCTTAGCTTCTTCTAAAACCCTGCAGTGTAAGAGGAAGGACTGTGCTTTGGTTACAGCAGGAACGCAAGCCGACTTTCTCCTGTAAGGATGGGGTCTTAAGGTATGACTTTGTAGAAGGAATGCGAAGCAGTTTTGGTTTCTCAGTGCCGCTCAGCCTAGGGCAATGAGGCAGATTTGCATGACATGTAGGACGTGAGAGAACACAGTTCCTGGAGCTGTTGGAGTGCTGAGGAAATCTAGCTCTCCCAGGGAAGAGTGCAGTGTGTTGCCCTACACTCAGCATACAATGAGTGACTGGGAATGTTTTCCGGGCCTGGAAGTTTCTTAGCAGCCTAGTGGAGCCTGCCGGTGCTCGGTGTTCGAGCAGGGAATAGGGTGCCCAGGAGAGGTCCTCCGTTTCCTGAAACGCTTACTAACGTTAAAGAAAGCAGACCTAAAGCTAATGCCTCAAGGACTCTGCTCCAAGCTTCCACTTCGGCAGGGCTATTCAAGGCTTTACCTTGAGGAAAGGACTCACGTCAAGTTTCCTTTTAGCTCCAGAGTGTATCAGGAGGAGCTCCCACCCAGGCTATGAAAGCACCCTGTTGATGTAGAGAACACTCGTTCCTTTCCCAGAGCCCTGCCTGCAGTGCCTAGAGACCCGTCCTAAAACTGTGATTTAGGTAGCTTCAAGGCAGCATGAATGGAGCACTCAAAATGGGAAAGCAAGGCTTGTGCCATAAGGCCCCCGGATCCAGCGAACACGCAGCCTACCTCCTTGTGATTTCTACCAAGTAAGTATACACTCTTGCTACACACTGGTCCCTTCCTTGAATAAAGTTTATTTGGCACTGAGTTCTGCGTGTAGCCAACCGCCTCCCCCAAGGAACGCTCTTGCTAGGCTCTCGGGCTTAGTTTCTTCTAAAACCCTGCAGTGTAAGAGGAAGAACTGTGCTTTGGTTACAGCAGGAACGCAAGCCGACTTTCTCCTGTAAGGATGGGGTCGTAAAGTATGACTTTGTGGAAGGAATGCGAAGCAGTTTTTGTTTCTCAGTGCCGCTCAGCCTAGGGCAATGAGGCAGATTTGCATGACATGTAGGACGTAAGAGAACACAGTTCCTGGAGCTGTTGGAGTGCTGAGGAAATCTAGCTCTCCCAGGGAAGAGGGCAGTGTGTTGCCCTACACTCAACATACATTGAGTGACTGGGAAAGTTTTCCGGGCCTGGAAGTTTCTTAGCAGCCTAGTGGAGCCTGCCGGTGCTCGGTGTTCGTGCAGGGAATAGGGTGGCCAGGCGAGGTCCTCCGTTTCCAGAAATGCTTACTAACGTTAAAGAAAGCAGACCTAAAGCTAATGTCTCAAGGACTCTCCTCCAAGCTTCCACTTCGGCAGGGCTATTCAAGGCTTTACCTTGAGGAAAGGACTCACGTCAAGTTTCCTTTTAGCTCTAGAGCGTATCAGGAGGAGCTCCCACCCAGGTTTTGAAATCATCCTGTTGATATAGAGAAAACTCGTTCCTTTCCCAGAGCCCTGCCTGCAGTGACTAGAGAGCCGTCCTAAAACTGTTATTTAGGTAGCTTCAAGGCAGCATGAATGGAGCACTCAAAATGAAAAAGCAAGGCTTGTGCCTTTAGGCTCCCGTTTCCAGCGAACACGCAGCCTACCTCCTTGTGATTTCTACCAAGTAAGTATACACTCTTGCTAAACACTGGTCCCTTCCTTGAATAAAGTTTATTTGGCACGGAGTTCTGCGTGTAGCCAACCGCCTCCCGCAAGGAGCGCTCTTGCTAGGCTATCGGGCTTAGCTTCTTCTAAAACCCTGCAGTGTAAGAGGAAGGACTGTGCTTTGGTTACAGCAGGAACGCAAGCCGACTTTCTCCTGTAAGGATGGGGTCTTAAGGTATGACTTTGTAGAAGGAATGCGAAGCAGTTTTGGTTTCTCAGTGCCGCTCAGCCTAGGGCAATGAGGCAGATGTGTATGACATGTAGGACGTGAGAGAACACAGTTCCTGGAGCTGTTGGAGTGCTGAGGAAATCTAGCTCTCCCAGGGAAGAGTGCAGTGTGTTGCCCTACACTCAGCATACACAGAGTGACTGGGAAAGGTTTCTGGGCCTGGAAGTTTCTTAACAGCCTAGTGGAGCCTGCCGTTGCTCGGTGTTCGAGCAGGGAATAGGGTGCCCAGGAGAGGTCCTCCGTTTCCTGAAACGCTTACTAACGTTAAAGAAAGCAGACCTAAAGCTAATGCCTCAAGGACTCTGCTCCAAGCTTCCACTTCGGCAGGGCTATTCAAGGCTTTACCTTGAGGAAAGGACTCACGTCAAGTTTCCTTTTAGCTCTAGAGTGTATCAGGAGGAGCTCCCACCCAGGCTATGAAAGCACCCTGTTGATGTAGAGAACACTCGTTCCTTTCCCAGAGCCCTGCCTGCAGTGACTAGAGAGCCGTCCTAAACTGTGATTTAGGTAGCTTCAAGGCAGCATGAATGGAGCACTCAAAATGGGAAAGCAAGGCTTGTGCCATAAGGCCCCCGTTTCCAGCGAAAACGCAGCCTACCTCCTTGTGATTACTACCAAGTAAGTATACACTCTTGCTAAACACTGGTCCCTTCCTTGAATAAAGTTTATTTGGCACTGAGTTCTGCGTGTAGCCAACCGCCTCCCCCAAGGAGCGCTCTTGCTAGGATCTCGGGCTTAGTTTCTTCTAAAACCCTGCAGTGTAAGAGGAAGAACTGTGCTTTGGTTACAGCAGGAAGGCAAGCCGACACTCTCCTGTAAGGATGGGGTCTTAAGGTATGACTTTGTAGAAGGAATGCGAAGCAGTTTTGGTTTCTCAGTGCCGCTCAGCCTAGGGCAATGAGGCAGATGTGCATGACATGTAGGACGTGAGAGAACACAGTTCCTGGAGCTGTTGGAGTGCTGAGGAAATCTAGCTCTCCCAGGGAAGAGTGCAGTGTGTTGCCCTACACTCAGCATACACAGAGTGACTGGGAAAGTTTTCCGGGCCTGGAAGTTTCTTAGCAGCCTAGTGGAGCCTGCCGGTGCTCGGTGTTCGAGCAGGGAACAGGGTGCCCAGGAGAGGTCCTCCGTTTCCTGAAAAGCTTACTAACGTTAAAGAAAGCAGACCTAAAGCTAATGCCTCAAGGACTCTGCTCCAAGCTTCCACTTCGGCAGGGCTATTCAAGGCTTTACCTTGAGGAAAGGACTCACGTCAAGTTTCCTTTTAGCTCTAGAGCGTATCAGGAGGAGCTCCCACCCAGGTTTTGAAATCATCCTTTTGATGTAGAGAAGACTCGTTCCTTTCCCAGAGCCCTGCCTGCAGTGACTAGAGAGCCGTCCTAAAACTGTTATTTAGGTAGCTTCAAGGCAGCATGAATGGAGCACTCAAAATGAGAAAGCAAGGCTTGTGCCTTTAGGCTCCCGTTTCCAGCGAACACGCAGCCTACCTCCTTGTGATTTCTACCAAGTAAGTATACACTCTTGCTAAACACTGGTCCCTTCCTTGAATAAAGTTTATTTGGCACGGAGTTCTGCGTGTAGCCAACCGCCTCCCGCAAGGAGCGCTCTTGCTAGGCTATCGGGCTTAGCTTCTTCTAAAACCCTGCAGTGTAAGAGGAAGGACTGTGCTTTGGTTACAGCAGGAACGCAAGCCGACTTTCTCCTGTAAGGATGGGGTCTTAAGGTATGACTTTGTAGAAGGAATGCGAAGCAGTTTTGGTTTCTCAGTGCCGCTCAGCCTAGGGCAATGAGGCAGATGTGTATGACATGTAGGACGTGAGAGAACACAGTTCCTGGAGCTGTTGGAGTGCTGAGGAAATCTAGCTCTCCCAGGGAAGAGTGCAGTGTGTTGCCCTACACTCAGCATACACAGAGTGACTGGGAAAGGTTTCTGGGCCTGGAAGTTTCTTAACAGCCTAGTGGAGCCTGCCGGTGCTCGGTATTCGTGCAGGGAATAGGGTGCCCAGGCGAGGTCCTCCGTTTCCTGAAACGCTTACTAACGTTAAAGAAAGCAGACCTAAAGCTAATGCCTCAAGGACTCTGCTCCAAGCTTCCACTTCGGCAGGGCTATTCAAGGCTTTACCTTGAGGAAAGGACTCACGTCAAGTTTCCTTTTAGCTCTAGAGTGTATCAGGAGGAGCTCCCACCCAGGCTATGAAAGCACCCTGTTGATGTAGAGAACACTCGTTCCTTTCCCAGAGCCCTGCCTGCAGTGACTAGAGAGCCGTCCTAAACTGTGATTTAGGTAGCTTCAAGGCAGCATGAATGGAGCACTCAAAATGGGAAAGCAAGGCTTGTGCCATAAGGCCCCCGTTTCCAGCGAAAACGCAGCCTACCTCCTTGTGATTACTACCAAGTAAGTATACACTCTTGCTAAACACTGGTCCCTTCCTTGAATAAAGTTTATTTGGCACTGAGTTCTGCGTGTAGCCAACCGCCTCCCCCAAGGAGCGCTCTTGCTAGGCTCTCGGGCTTAGTTTCTTCTAAAACCCTGCAGTGTAAGAGGAAGAACTGTGCTTTGGTTACAGCAGGAAGGCAAGCCGACACTCTCCTGTAAGGATGGGGTCTTAAGGTATGACTTTGTAGAAGGAATGCGAAGCAGTTTTGGTTTCTCAGTGCCGCTCAGCCTAGGGCAATGAGGCAGATGTGCATGACATGTAGGACGTGAGAGAACACAGTTCCTGGAGCTGTTGGAGTGCTGAGGAAATCTAGCTCTCCCAGGGAAGAGTGCAGTGTGTTGCCCTACACTCAGCATACACAGAGTGACTGGGAAAGTTTTCCGGGCCTGGAAGTTTCTTAGCAGCCTAGTGGAGCCTGCCGGTGCTCGGTGTTCGAGCAGGGAACGGGGTGCCCAGGAGAGGTCCTCCGTTTCCTGAAAAGCTTACTAAAGTTAAAGAAAGCAGACCTAAAGCTAATGCCTCAAGGACTCTGCTCCAAGCTTCCACTTCGGCAGGGCTATTCAAGGCTTTACCTTGAGGAAAGGACTCACGTCAAGTTTCCTTTTAGCTCTAGAGTGTATCAGGAGGAGCTCCCACCCAGGCTATGAAAGCACCCTGTTGATGTAGAGAACACTCGTTCCTTTCCCAGAGCCCTGCCTGCAGTGACTAGAGACCCGTCCTAAACTGTGATTTAGGTAGCTTCAAGGCAGCATGAATGGAGCACTCAAAATGGGAAAGCAAGGCTTGTGCCATAAGGCCCCCGTTTCCAGCGAAAACGCAGCCTACCTCCTTGTGATTTCTACCAAGTAAGTATACACTCTTGCTACACACTGGTCCCTTCCTTGAATAAAGTTTATTTGGCACTGAGTTCTGCGTGTAGCCAACCGCCTCCCCCAAGGAGCGCTCTTGCTAGGCTCTCGGGCTTAGTTTCTTCTAAAACCCTGCAGTGTAAGAGGAAGAACTGTGCTTTGGTTACAGCAGGAAGGCAAGCCGACACTCTCCTGTAAGGATGGGGACTTAAGGTATGACTTTGTAGAAGGAATGCGAAGCAGTTTTGGTTTCTCAGTGCCGCTCAGCCTAGGGCAATGAGGCAGATTTGCATGACATGTAGGACGTGAGAGAACACAGTTCCTGGAGCTGTTGGAGTGCTGAGGAAATCTAGCTCTCCCAGGGAAGAGTGCAGTGTGTTGCCCTACACTCAGCATACACTGAGTGACTGGGAAAGTTTTCCGGGCCTGGAAGTTTCTTAGCAGCCTAGTGGAGCATGCCGGTGCTCGGTGTTCGAGCAGGGAATAGGGTGCCCAGGAGAGGTCCTCCGTTTCCTGAAACGCTTACTAACGTTAAAGAAAGCAGACCTAAAGCTAATGCCTCAAGGACTCTGCTCCAAGCTTCCACTTCGGCAGGGCTATTCAAGGCTTTACCTTGAGGAAAGGACTCACGTCAAGTTTCCTTTTAGCTCTAGAGTGTATCAGGAGGAGCTCCCACCCAGGCTATGAAAGCACCCTGTTGATGTAGAGAACACTCGTTCCTTTCCCAGAGCCCTGCCTGCAGTGACTAGAGACCCGTCCTAAACTGTGATTTAGGTAGCTTCAAGGCAGCATGAATGGAGCACTCAAAATGGGAAAGCAAGGCTTGTGCCATAAGGCCCCCGTTTCCAGCGAAAACGCAGCCTACCTCCTTGTGATTTCTACCAAGTAAGTATACACTCTTGCTACACACTGGTCCCTTCCTTGAATAAAGTTTATTTGGCACTGAGTTCTGCGTGTAGCCAACCGCCTCCCCCAAGGAGCGCTCTTGCTAGGCTCTCGGGCTTAGTTTCTTCTAAAACCCTGCAGTGTAAGAGGAAGAACTGTGCTTTGGTTACAGCAGGAAGGCAAGCCGACACTCTCCTGTAAGGATGGGGTCTTAAGGTATGACTTTGTAGAAGGAATGCGAAGCAGTTTTGGTTTCTCAGTGCCGCTCAGCCTAGGGCAATGAGGCAGATTTGCATGACATGTAGGACGTGAGAGAACACAGTTCCTGGAGCTGTTGGAGTGCTGAGGAAATCTAGCTCTCCCAGGGAAGAGTGCAGTGTGTTGCCCTACACTCAGCATACAATGAGTGACTGGGAATGTTTTCCGGGCCTGGAAGTTTCTTAGCAGCCTAGTGGAGCCTGCCGGTGCTCGGTGTTCGAGCAGGGAATAGGGTGCCCAGGAGAGGTCCTCCGTTTCCTGAAACGCTTACTAACGTTAAAGAAAGCAGACCTAAAGCTAATGCCTCAAGGACTCTGCTCCAAGCTTCCACTTCGGCAGGGCTATTCAAGGCTTTACCTTGAGGAAAGGACTCACGTCAAGTTTCCTTTTAGCTCTAGAGTGTATCAGGAGGAGCTCCCACCCAGGCTATGAAAGCACCCTGTTGATGTAGAGAACACTCGTTCCTTTCCCAGAGCCCTGCCTGCAGTGCCTAGAGACCCGTCCTAAAACTGTGATTTAGGTAGCTTCAAGGCAGCATGAATGGAGCACTCAAAATGGGAAAACAAGGCTGGTGCCATAAGGCCCCCGGTTCCAGCGAACACGCAGCCTACCTCCTTGTGATTTCTACCAAGTAAGTATACACTCTTGCTACACACTGGTCCCTTCCTTGAATAAAGTTTATTTGGCACGGAGTTCTGCGTGTAGCCAACCGCCTCCCCCAAGGAACGCTCTTGCTAGGCTCTCGGGCTTAGTTTCTTCTAAAACCCTGCAGTGTAAGAGGAAGAACTGTGCTTTGGTTACAGCAGGAACGCAAGCCGACTTTCTCCTGTAAGGATGGGGTCGTAAAGTATGACTTTGTGGAAGGAATGCGAAGCAGTTTTTGTTTCTCAGTGCCGCTCAGCCTAGGGCAATGAGGCAGATTTGCATGACATGTAGGACGTAAGAGAACACAGTTCCTGGAGCTGTTGGAGTGCTGAGGAAATCTAGCTCTCCCAGGGAAGAGGGCAGTGTGTTGCCCTACACTCAACATACATTGAGTAACTGGGAAAGTTTTCCGGGCCTGGAAGTTTCTTAGCAGCCTAGTGGAGCCTGCCGGTGCTCGGTGTTCGTGCAGGGAATAGGGTGGCCAGGCGAGGTCCTCCGTTTCCAGAAATGCTTACTAACGTTAAAGAAAGCAGACCTAAAGCTAATGTCTCAAGGACTCTCCTCCAAGCTTCCACTTCGGCAGGGCTATTCAAGGCTTTACCTTGAGGAAAGGACTCACGTCAAGTTTCCTTTTAGCTCTAGAGCGTATCAGGAGGAGCTCCCACCCAGGTTTTGAAATCATCCTGTTGATATAGAGAAAACTCGTTCCTTTCCCAGAGCCCTGCCTGCAGTGACTAGAGAGCCGTCCTAAAACTGTTATTTAGGTAGCTTCAAGGCAGCATGAATGGAGCACTCAAAATGAGAAAGCAAGGCTTGTGCCTTTAGGCTCCCGTTTCCAGCGAACACGCAGCCTACCTCCTTGTGATTTCTACCAAGTAAGTATACACTCTTGCTAAACACTGGTCCCTTCCTTGAATAAAGTTTATTTGGCACGGAGTTCTGCGTGTAGCCAACCGCCTCCCGCAAGGAGCGCTCTTGCTAGGCTATCGGGCTTAGCTTCTTCTAAAACCCTGCAGTGTAAGAGGAAGGACTGTGCTTTGGTTACAGCAGGAACGCAAGCCGACTTTCTCCTGTAAGGATGGGGTCTTAAGGTATGACTTTGTAGAAGGAATGCGAAGCAGTTTTGGTTTCTCAGTGCCGCTCAGCCTAGGGCAATGAGGCAGATGTGTATGACATGTAGGACGTGAGAGAACACAGTTCCTGGAGCTGTTGGAGTGCTGAGGAAATCTAGCTCTCCCAGGGAAGAGTGCAGTGTGTTGCCCTACACTCAGCATACACAGAGTGACTGGGAAAGGTTTCTGGGCCTGGAAGTTTCTTAACAGCCTAGTGGAGCCTGCCGGTGCTCGGTATTCGTGCAGGGAATAGGGTGCCCAGGCGAGGTCCTCCGTTTCCTGAAAAGCTTACTAACGTTAAAGAAAGCAGACCTAAAGCTAATGCCTCAAGGACTCTGCTCCAAGCTTCCACTTCGGCAGGGCTATTCAAGGCTTTACCTTGAGGAAAGGACTCACGTCAAGTTTCCTTTTAGCTCTAGAGTGTATCAGGAGGAGCTCCCACCCAGGCTATGAAAGCACCCTGTTGATGTAGAGAACACTCGTTCCTTTCCCAGAGCCCTGCCTGCAGTGACTAGAGAGCCGTCCTAAAACTGTTATTTAGGTAGCTTCAAGGCAGCATGAATGGAGCACTCAAAATGAGAAAGCAAGGCTTGTGCCTTTAGGCTCCCGTTTCCAGCGAACACGCAGCCTACCTCCTTGTGATTTCTACCAAGTAAGTATACACTCTTGCTAAACACTGGTCCCTTCCTTGAATGAAGTTTATTTGGCACTGAGTTCTGCGTGTAGCCAACAGCCTCCCCCAAGGAGCGCTCTTGCTAGGCTCTCGGGCTTAGTTTCTTCTAAAACCCTGCAGTGTAAGAGGAAGAACTGTTCTTTGGTTACAGCAGGAACGCAAGCCGACTTTCTCCTGTAAGGATGGGGTCGTAAAGTATGACTTTGTGGAAGGAATGCGAAGCAGTTTTTGTTTCTCAGTGCCGCTCAGCCTAGGGCAATGAGGCAGATTTGCATGACATGTAGGACGTAAGAGAACACAGTTCCTGGAGCTGTTGGAGTGCTGAGGAAATCTAGCTCTCCCAGGGAAGAGGGCAGTGTGTTGCCCTACACTCAACATACATTGAGTGACTGGGAAAGTTTTCCGGGCCTGGAAGTTTCTTAGCAGCCTAGTGGAGCCTGCCGGTGCTCGGTGTTCGTGCAGGGAATAGGGTGGCCAGGCGAGGTCCTCCGTTTCCAGAAATGCTTACTAACGTTAAAGAAAGCAGACCTAAAGCTAATGCCTCAAGGACTCTCCTCCAAGCTTCCACTTCGGCAGGGCTATTCAAGGCTTTACCTTGAGGAAAGGACTCACGTCAAGTTTCCTTTTAGCTCTAGAGCGTATCAGGAGGAGCTCCCACCCAGGTTTTGAAATCATCCTGTTGATGTAGAGAAGACTCGTTCCTTTCCCAGAGCCCTGCCTGCAGTGACTAGAGAGCCGTCCTAAAACTGTTATTTAGGTAGCTTCAAGGCAGCATGAATGGAGCACTCAAAATGGGAAAGCAAGGCTTGTGCCATAAGGCCCCCGTTTCCAGCGAAAACGCAGCCTACCTCCTTGTGATTTCTACCAAGTAAGTATACACTCTTGCTACACACTGGTCCCTTCCTTGAATAAAGTTTATTTGGCACTGAGTTCTGCGTGTAGCCAACCGCCTCCCCCAAGGAGCGCTCTTGCTAGGCTATCGGGCTTAGTTTCTTCTAAAACCCTGCAGTGTAAGAGGAAGGACTGTGCTTTGGTTACAGCAGGAACGCAAGCCGACATTCTCCTGTAAGGATGGGATCTTAAGGTATGACTTTGTAGAAGGAATGCGAAGCAGTTTTGGTTTCTCAGTGCCGCTCAGCTTAGGGCAATGAGGCAGATGTGTATGACAGGTAGGACGTGAGAGAACACAGTTCCTGGAGCTGTTGGAGTGCTGAGGAAATCTAGCTCTCCCAGGGAAGAGTGCAGTGTGTTGCCCTACACTCAGCATACACAGAGCGACTGGGAATGTTTTCCGGGCCTGGAAGTTTCTTAGCAGCCTAGTGGAGCCTGCCGGTGCTCGGTATTCGTGCAGGGAATAGGGTGCCCAGGCGAGGTCCTCCGTTTCCTGAAAAGCTTACTAACGTTAAAGAAAGCAGACCTAAAGCTAATGCCTCAAGGACTCTGCTCCAAGCTTCCACTTCGGCAGGGCTATTCAAGGCTTTACCTTGAGGAAAGGACTCACGTCAAGTTTCCTTTTAGCTCTAGAGTGTATCAGGAGGAGCTCCCACCCAGGCTATGAAAGCACCCTGTTGATGTAGAGAAGACTCGTTCCTTTCCCAGAGCCCTGCCTGCAGTGCCTAGAGACCCGTCCTAAAACTGTGATTTAGGTAGCTTCAAGGCAGCATGAATGGAGCACTCAAAATGGGAAAACAAGGCTTGTGCCATAAGGCCCCCGGTTCCAGCGAACACGCAGCCTACTTCCTTGTGATTTCTACCAAGTAAGTATACACTCTTGCTACACACTGGTCCCTTCCTTGAATAAAGTTTATTTGGCACTGAGTTCTGCGTGTAGCCAACCGCCTCCCCCAAGGAACGCTCTTGCTAGGCTATCGGGCTTAGTTTCTTCTAAAACCCTGCAGTGTAAGAGGAAGAACTGTGCTTTGGTTACAGCAGGAACGCAAGCCGACTTTCTCCTGTAAGGATGGGGTCGTAAAGTATGACTTTGTGGAAGGAATGCGAAGCAGTTTTTGTTTCTCAGTGCCGCTCAGCCTAGGGCAATGAGGCAGATTTGCATGACATGTAGGACGTGAGAGAACACAGTTCCTGGAGCTGTTGGAGTGCTGAGGAAATCTAGCTCTCCCAGGGAAGAGTGCAGTGTGTTGCCC